>NW_026915733.1:0-148254 GCF_034315485.1 Pezoporus occidentalis
TCATACAGGAAAACCATTGGAATGGAATCAGTTCAGAGCCTGCTCTCTGCTGCGCAGCAACACAGTCAGCACAGAATGAACAGTGGCATCTGCTCCCACAGCAGAAGAACCAGCAGGGAAACCTAGTGCTGGGCCTCTTCAGCACACAGGCTGCTTTGCAACGGTGTCACCATCATTGCAGTCTCTCCTCGGTTTCATACCTAAAAGTCCATTTGAATCCAAATTCTCAGCTGGTCGCTCTCAGCTGCAGGCAGCACAGTGAGTACAGCACGAACGTTTGGCTTCTGCTCCCACAGCAGAAGAGCCAGGATTGAAAGCTTGTGCTGGACCTGTTCAGCACACAATCACGTTTACATTGGTGCATCCATCGTTTCTTTCACTGCTCCCTTTCATACAGGAAAAGCATTTGAATGGAATCAGTTCAGAGCCTGCTCTCTGCTGCGCAGCAACACAGTCAGCACAGAACGAAGAGTGGCATCTGCTCCCACAGCAGAAGAACCAGCAGGGAAAGCTAGTGCTGGGCCTCTTCAGCACACAGGCTGCTTTGCAACGGTGTCACTATCATTGCAGTCTCTCCTCGGTTTCATACCTAAAAGTCCATTTGAATCCAAATTCTCAGCTGGTCGCTCTCAGCTGCAGGCAGCACAGTGAGTACAGCACGAACGTTTGGCCTCTGCTCCCACAGCAGAAGTGTCAGGATTGAAAGCTGGTGCTGGACCTGTTCAGCACACAATCACCTTTACATTGGTGCATCCATCGTTGCTTTCACTGCTCCCTTTCATACAGGAAAAGCATTTGAATGGAATCAGTTCAGAGCCTGCTCTCTGCTGGCAGCAACACAGCACAGAAAGAACAGTGGCGTCTCTCTGCTGGGCCTCTTCAGCACACAGGCTGCTTTGCAACGGTGTCACCATCATTGCAGTCTCTCCTCGGTTTCATACCTAAAAGTCCATTTGAATCCAAATTCTCAGCTGGTCGCTCTCAGCTGCAGGCAGCACAGTGAGTACAGCACGAACGTTTGGCCTCTGCTCCCGCAGTAGAAGAACCAGCAGGGAAAGCTAGTGCTGGGCCTCTTCAGCACACAGGCTGCTTTGCAACGGTGTCACCATCGTTGCAGTCTCTCCTCGGTTTCATACCTAAAAGTCCATTTGAATCCAAATTCTCAGCTGGTCGCTCTCAGCTGCAGGCAGCACAGTGAGTACAGCACGAACGTTTGGCCTCTGCTCCCACAGCAGAAGTGTCAGGATTGAAAGCTTGTGCTGGACCTGTTCAGCACACAATCACCTTTACATTGGTGCATCCATCGTTGCTTTCACTGCTCCCTTTCATACAGGAAAAGCATTTGAATGGAGTCAGTTCAGAGCCTGCTCTCTGCTGGCAGCAACACAGCACAGAACGAAGAGTGGCATCTGCTCCCACAGCAGAAGAACCAGCAGGGAAAGCTGGTGCTGGGCCTCTTCAGCACACAGGCAGCTTTGCAACGGTGTCACCATCATTGCAGTCTCTCCTCGGTTTCATACCTAAAACTCCATTTGAATCCAAATTCTCAGCTGGTCTCTCTCAGCTGCAGGCAGCACAGTGATTACAGCACGAACGTTTGGCTTCTGCTCCCACAGCAGAAGAGCCAGGAGGGAAAGATTGTGCTGGACCTGTTCAGCACACAATCACCTTTACATTGGTGCATCCATCGTTGCTTTCACTGCTCCCTTTCATACAGGAAAACCATTGGAATGGAATCAGTTCAGAGCCTGCTCTCTGCTGCGCAGCAACACAGTCAGCACAGAATGAACAGTGGCATCTGCTCCCACAGCAGAAGAACCAGCAGGGAAACCTAGTGCTGGGCCTCTTCAGCACACAGGCTGCTTTGCAACGGTGTCACCATCATTGCAGTCTCTCCTCGGTTTCATACCTAAAAGTCCATTTGAATCCAAATTCTCAGCTGGTCGCTCTCAGCTGCAGGCAGCACAGTGAGTACAGCACGAACGTTTGGCTTCTGCTCCCACAGCAGAAGAGCCAGGTCTGAAAGCATTGAAAGCTTGTGCTGGACCTGTTCAGCACACAATCACGTTTACATTGGTGCATCCATCGTTTCTTTCACTGCTCCCTTTCATACAGGAAAAGCATTTGAATGGAATCAGTTCAGAGCCTGCTCTCTGCTGCGCAGCAACACAGTCAGCACAGAACGAAGAGTGGCATCTGCTCCCACAGCAGAAGAACCAGCAGGGAAAGCTAGTGCTGGGCCTCTTCAGCACACAGGCTGCTTTGCAACGGTGTCACTATCATTGCAGTCTCTCCTCGGTTTCATACCTAAAAGTCCATTTGAATCCAAATTCTCAGCTGGTCGCTCTCAGCTGCAGGCAGCACAGTGAGTACAGCACGAACGTTTGGCCTCTGCTCCCACAGCAGAAGTGTCAGGATTGAAAGCTGGTGCTGGACCTGTTCAGCACACAATCACCTTTACATTGGTGCATCCATCGTTGCTTTCACTGCTCCCTTTCATACAGGAAAAGCATTTGAATGGAATCAGTTCAGAGCCTGCTCTCTGCTGGCAGCAACACAGTCAGCACAGAAAGAACAGTGGCGTCTGCTCCCACAGCAGAAGAACCAGCAGGGAAAGCTAGTGCTGGGCCTCTTCAGCACACAGGCTGCTTTGCAACGGTGTCACCATCATTGCAGTCTCTCCTCGGTTTCATACCGAAAAGTCCATTTGAATCCAAATTCTCAGCTGGTCGCTCTCAGCTGCAGGCAGCACAGTGAGTACAGCACGAACGTTTGGCCTCTGCTCCCACAGCAGAATTGTCAGGATTTAAAGCTTGTGCTGGACCTGTTCAGCACACAATCACCTTTACATTGGTGCATCCATCGTTGCTTTCACTGCTCCCTTTCATACAGGAAAAGCATTTGAATGGAGTCAGTTCAGAGCCTGCTCTCTGCTGGCAGCAACACAGCACAGAACGAACAGTGGCATCTGCTCCCACAGCAGAAGAACCAGCAGGGAAAGCTGGTGCTGGGCCTCTTCAGCACACAGGCTGCTTTGCAACGGTGTCACCATCATTGCAGTCTCTCCTCGGTTTCATACCTAAAAGTCCATTTGAATCCAAATTCTCAGCTGGTCGCTCTCAGCTGCAGGCAGCACAGTGAGTACAGCACGAACGTTTGGCTTCTGCTCCCACAGCAGAAGAGCCAGGATTGAAAGCTTGTGCTGGACCTTTTCAGCACACAATCACCTTTACATTGGTGCATCCATCGTTGCTTTCACTGCTCCCTTTCATACAGGAAAAGCATTTGAATGGAATCAGTTCAGAGCCTGCTCTCTGCTGGCAGCAACACAGTCAGCACAGAACGAACAGTGGCATCTGCTCCCACAGCAGAAGAACCAGCAGGGAAAGCTAGTGCTGGGCCTCTTCAACACACAGGCTGCTTTGCAACGGTGTCACCATCATTGCAGTCTCTCCTCGGTTTCATACCTAAAAGTCCATTTGAATCCAAATTCTCAACTGGTCGCTTTCAGCTGCCCAGCAGCACAGTGAGTACAGCACGAACGTTTGGCCTCTGCTCCCACAGCAGAATTGTCAGGATTTAAAGCTTGTGCTGGACCTGTTCAGCACACAATCACCTTTACATTGGTGCATCCATCGTTGCTTTCACTGCTCCCTTTCATACAGGAAAAGCATTTGAATGGAGTCAGTTCAGAGCCTGCTCTCTGCTGCGCAGCAACACAGTCAGCACAGAACGAAGAGTGGCATCTGCTCCCACAGCAGAAGAACCAGCAGGGAAAGCTAGTGCTGGGCCTCTTCAGCACACAGGCTGCTTTGCAACGGTGTCACCATCATTGCAGTCTCTCCTCAGTTTCATACCTAAAACTCCATTTGAATCCAAATTCTCAGCTGGTCGCTTTCAGCTGCCCAGCAGCACAGTGAGTACAGCACGAACGTTTGGCTTCTGCTCCCACAGCTGAAGAGCCAGGATTGAAAGCTGGTGCTGGACCTGTTCAGCACACAATCACCTTTACATTGGTGCATCCATCGTTGCTTTCACTGCTCCCTTTCATACAGGAAAAGCATTTGAATGGAATCAGTTCAGAGCCTGCTCTCTGCTGCGCAGCAACACAGTCAGCACAGAATGAACAGTGGCATCTGCTCCCACAGCAGAAGAACCAGCAGGGAAAGCTAGTGCTGGGCCTCTTCAGCACACAGGCTGCTTTGCAACGGTGTCACCATCATTGCAGTCTCTCCTCGGTTTCATACCTAAAAGTCCATTTGAATCCAAATTCTCAGCTGGTCGCTCTCAGCTGCAGGCAGCACAGTGAGTACAGCACGAACGTTTGGCTTCTGCTCCCACAGCTGAAGAGCCAGGATTGAAATCCGGTGCTGGACCTGTTCAGCACACAATCACCTTTACATTGGTGCATCCATCGTTGCTTTCACTGCTCCCTTTCATACAGGAAAAGCATTTGAATGGAATCAGTTCAGAGCCTGCTCTCTGCTGGCAGCAACACAGTCAGCACAGAAAGAACAGTGGCATCTGCTCCCACAGCAGAAGAACCAGCAGGGAAAGCTAGTGCTGGGCCTCTTCAACACACAGGCTGCTTTGCAACGGTGTCACCATCATTGCAGTCTCTCCTCGGTTTCATACCTAAAAGTCCATTTGAATCCAAATTCTCAACTGGTCGCTTTCAGCTGCCAAGCAGCACAGGGAGTACAGCACGAACGTTTGGCCTCTGCTCCCACAGCAGAAGTGTCAGGATTGAAAGCTGGTGCTGGACCTGTTCAGCACACAATCACCTTTACATTGGTGCATCCATCGTTGCTTTCACTGCTCCCTTTCATACAGGAAAAGCATTTGAATGGAATCAGTTCAGAGCCTGCTCTCTGCTGGCAGCAAACACAGCACAGAAAGAACAGTGGCGTCTGCTCCCACAGCAGAAGAACCAGCAGGGAAAGCTAGTGCTGGGCCTCTTCAGCACACAGGCTGCTTTGCAACGGTGTCACCATCATTGCAGTCTCTCCTCGGTTTCATACCTAAAAGTCCATTTGAATCCAAATTCTCAGCTGGTCGCTCTCAGCTGCAGGCAGCACAGTGAGTACAGCACGAACGTTTGGCCTCTGCTCCCACAGCAGCAGGATTTAAAGCTTGTGCTGGACCTGTTCAGCACACAATCACCTTTACATTGGTGCATCCATCGTTGCTTTCAGTGCTCCCTTTCATACAGGAAAAGCATTTGAATGGAGTGAGTTCAGAGCCTGCTCTCTGCTGGCAGCAACACAGTCAGGAACGAACAGTGGCATCTGCTCCCCCAGAAGAACAGCAGAAATGCTGGGCCTCTTCAGCACACAGGCTGCTTTGCAACGGTGTCACCATCATTGCAGTCTCTCCTCGGTTTCATACCTAAAAGTCCATTTGAATCCAAATTCTCAGCTGGTCGCTCTCAGCTGCAGGCAGCACAGTGAGTACAGCACGAACGTTTGGCTTCTGCTCCCACAGCAGAAGAGCCAGGATTGAAAGCTTGTGCTGGACCTGTTCAGCACACAATCACCTTTACATTGGTGCATCCATCGTTGCTTTCACTGCTCCCTTTCATACAGGAAAAGCATTTGAATGGAATCAGTTCAGAGCCTGCTCTCTGCTGGCAGCAACACAGTCAGCACAGAACGAACAGTGGCATCTGCTCCCACAGCAGAAGAACCAGCAGGGAAAGCTAGTGCTGGGCCTCTTCAGCACACAGGCTGCTTTGCAACGGTGTCACCATCATTGCAGTCTCTCCTCGGTTTCATACCTAAAAGTCCATTTGAATCCAAATTCTCAGCTGGTCGCTCTCAGCTGCAGGCAGCACAGTGAGTACAGCACGAACGTTTGGCTCTCTGCTCCCACAGCAGAATTGTCAGGATTTAAAGCTTGTGCTGGACCTGTTCAGCACACAATCACCTTTACATTGGTGCATCCATCGTTGCTTTCACTGCTCCCTTTCATACAGGAAAAGCATTTGAATGGAATCAGTTCAGAGCCTGCTCTCTGCTGCGCAGCAACACAGTCAGCACAGAACGAAGAGTGGCATCTGCTCCCACAGCAGAAGAACCAGCAGGGAAAGCTAGTGCTGGGCCTCTTCAGCACACAGGCTGCTTTGCAACGGTGTCACCATCATTGCAGTCTCTCCTCAGTTTCATACCTAAAAGTCCATTTGAATCCAAATTCTCAGCTGGTCGCTTTCAGCTGCCCAGCAGCACAGTGAGTACAGCACGAACGTTTGGCTTCTGCTCCCACAGCAGAAGAGCCAGGATTGAAAGCTGGTGCTGGACCTGTTCAGCACACAATCACCTTTACATTGGTGCATCCATCGTTGCTTTCACTGCTCCCTTTCATACAGGAAAAGCATTTGAATGGAATCAGTTCAGAGCCTGCTCTCTGCTGCGCAGCAACACAGTCAGCACAGAATGAACAGTGGCATCTGCTCCCACAGCAGAAGAACCAGCAGGGAAAGCTAGTGCTGGGCCTCTTCAGCACACAGGCTGCTTTGCAACGGTGTCACCATCATTGCAGTCTCTCCTCGGTTTCATACCTAAAAGTCCATTTGAATCCAAATTCTCAGCTGGTCGCTCTCAGCTGCAGGCAGCACAGTGAGTACAGCACGAACGTTTGGCTTCTGCTCCCACAGCAGAAGAGCCAGGATTGAAAGCCGGTGCTGGACCTGTTCAGCACACAATCACCTTTACATTGGTGCATCCATCGTTGCTTTCACTGCTCCCTTTCATACAGGAAAAGCATTTGAATGGAATCAGTTCAGAGCCTGCTCTCTGCTGGCAGCAACACAGTCAGCACAGAACGAAGAGTGGCATCTGCTCCCACAGCAGAAGAACCAGCAGGGAAAGCTAGTGCTGGGCCTCTTCAGCACACAGGCTGCTTTGCAACGGTGTCACCATCATTGCAGTCTCTCCTCGGTTTCATACCTAAAAGTCCATTTGAATCCAAATTCTCAGCTGGTCGCTCTCAGCTGCAGGCAGCACAGTGAGTACAGCACGAACGTTTGGCCTCTGCTCCCACAGCAGAAGTGTCAGGATTGAAAGCTGGTGCTGGACCTGTTCAGCACACAATCACCTTTACATTGGTGCATCCATCGTTGCTTTCACTGCTCCCTTTCATACAGGAAAAGCATTTGAATGGAATCAGTTCAGAGCCTGCTCTCTGCTGGCAGCAAACACAGCACAGAAAGAACAGTGGCGTCTGCTCCCACAGCAGAAGAACCAGCAGGGAAAGCTAGTGCTGGGCCTCTTCAGCACACAGGCTGCTTTGCAACGGTGTCACCATCATTGCAGTCTCTCCTCGGTTTCATACCTAAAAGTCCATTTGAATCCAAATTCTCAGCTGGTCGCTCTCAGCTGCAGGCAGCACAGTGAGTACAGCACGAACGTTTGGCCTCTGCTCCCACAGCAGAATTGTCAGGATTTAAAGCTTGTGCTGGACCTGTTCAGCACACAATCACCTTTACATTGGTGCATCCATCGTTGCTTTCACTGCTCCCTTTCATACAGGAAAAGCATTTGAATGGAGTCAGTTCAGAGCCTGCTCTCTGCTGGCAGCAACACAGACAGCACAGAACGAACAGTGGCATCTGCTCCCGCAGTAGAAGAACCAGCAGGGAAAGCTAGTGCTGGGCCTCTTCAGCACACAGGCTGCTTTGCAACGGTGTCACCATCGTTGCAGTCTCTCCTCGGTTTCATACCTAAAAGTCCATTTGAATCCAAATTCTCAGCTGGTCGCTCTCAGCTGCAGGCAGCACAGTGAGTACAGCACGAACGTTTGGCCTCTGCTCCCACAGCAGAAGTGTCAGGATTGAAAGCTTGTGCTGGACCTGTTCAGCACACAATCACCTTTACATTGGTGCATCCATCGTTGCTTTCACTGCTCCCTTTCATACAGGAAAAGCATTTGAATGGAGTCAGTTCAGAGCCTGCTCTCTGCTGGCAGCAACACAGCACAGAACGAAGAGTGGCATCTGCTCCCACAGCAGAAGAACCAGCAGGGAAAGCTGGTGCTGGGCCTCTTCAGCACACAGGCAGCTTTGCAACGGTGTCACCATCATTGCAGTCTCTCCTCGGTTTCATACCTAAAACTCCATTTGAATCCAAATTCTCAGCTGGTCTCTCTCAGCTGCAGGCAGCACAGTGATTACAGCACGAACGTTTGGCTTCTGCTCCCACAGCAGAATTGTCAGGATTTAAAGCTTGTGCTGGACCTGTTCAGCACACAATCACCTTTACATTGGTGCATCCATCGTTGCTTTCACTGCTCCCTTTCATACAGGAAAAGCATTTGAATGGAATCAGTTCAGAGCCTGCTCTCTGCTGCGCAGCAACACAGTCAGCACAGAATGAACAGTGGCATCTGCTCCCACAGCAGAAGAACCAGCAGGGAAAGCTAGTGCTGGGCCTCTTCAGCACACAGGCTGCTTTGCAACGGTGTCACCATCATTGCAGTCTCTCCTCGGTTTCATACCTAAAACTCCATTTGAATCCAAATTCTCAGCTGGTCGCTCTCAGCTGCAGGCAGCACAGTGATTACAGCACGAACGTTTGGCTTCTGCTCCCACAGCAGAAGAGCCAGGAGGGAAAGCTTGTGCTGGACCTGTTCAGCACACAATCACCTTTACATTGGTGCATCCATCGTTGCTTTCACTGCTCCCTTTCATACAGGAAAAGCATTTGAATGGAATCAGTTCAGAGCCTGCTCTCTGCTGGCAGCAACACAGTCAGCACAGAAGGAACAGTGGCATCTGCTCCCACAGCAGAAGAACCAGCAGGGAAAGCTAGTGCTGGGCCTCTTCAGCACACAGGCTGCTTTGCAACGGTGTCACCATCATTGCAGTCTCTCCTCGGTTTCATACCTAAAAGTCCATTTGAATCCAAATTCTCAGCTGGTCGCTCTCAGCTGCAGGCAGCACAGTGAGTACAGCACGAACGTTTGGCCTCTGCTCCCACAGCAGAAGTGTCAGGATTGAAAGCTGGTGCTGGACCTGTTCAGCACACAATCACCTTTACATTGGTGCATCCATCGTTGCTTTCACTGCTCCCTTTCATACAGGAAAAGCATTTGAATGGAATCAGTTCAGAGCCTGCTCTCTGCTGGCAGCAACACAGTCAGCACAGAAAGAACAGTGGCATCTGCTCCCACAGCAGAAGAACCAGCAGGGAAAGCTAGTGCTGGGCCTCTTCAGCACACAGGCTGCTTTGCAACGGTGTCACCATCATTGCAGTCTCTCCTCGGTTTCATACCTAAAAGTCCATTTGAATCCAAATTCTCAGCTGGTCGCTCTCAGCTGCAGGCAGCACAGTGAGTACAGCACGAACGTTTGGCCTCTGCTCCCACAGCAGAATTGTCAGGATTTAAAGCTTGTGCTGGACCTGTTCAGCACACAATCACCTTTACATTGGTGCATCCATCGTTGCTTTCACTGCTCCCTTTCATACAGGAAAAGCATTTGAATGGAGTCAGTTCAGAGCCTGCTCTCTGCTGGCAGCAACACACAGCACAGAACGAACAGTGGCATCTGCTCCCACAGCAGAAGAACCAGCAGGGAAAGCTAGTGCTGGGCCTCTTCAGCACACAGGCTGCTTTGCAACGGTGTCACCATCATTGCAGTCTCTCCTCGGTTTCATACCTAAAAGTCCATTTGAATCCAAATTCTCAGCTGGTCGCTCTCAGCTGCAGGCAGCACAGTGAGTACAGCACGAACGTTTGGCTTCTGCTCCCACAGCAGAAGAGCCAGGATTGAAAGCTTGTGCTGGACCTGTTCAGCACACAATCACCTTTACATTGGTGCATCCATCGTTGCTTTCACTGCTCCCTTTCATACAGGAAAAGCATTTGAATGGAATCAGTTCAGAGCCTGCTCTCTGCTGGCAGCAACACAGTCAGCACAGAACGAACAGTGGCATCTGCTCCCACAGCAGAAGAACCAGCAGGGAAAGCTAGTGCTGGGCCTCTTCAGCACACAGGCTGCTTTGCAACGGTGTCACCATCATTGCAGTCTCTCCTCGGTTTCATACCTAAAAGTCCATTTGAATCCAAATTCTCAGCTGGTCGCTCTCAGCTGCAGGCAGCACAGTGAGTACAGCACGAACGTTTGGCTTCTGCTCCCACAGCAGAAGAGCCAGGATTGAAAGCTTGTGCTGGACCTGTTCAGCACACAATCACCTTTACATTGGTGCATCCATCGTTGCTTTCACTGCTCCCTTTCATACAGGAAAAGCATTTGAATGGAATCAGTTCAGAGCCTGCTCTCTGCTGGCAGCAACACAGTCAGCACAGAAAGAACAGTGGCATCTGCTCCCACAGCAGAAGAACCAGCAGGGAAAGCTAGTGCTGGGCCTCTTCAACACACAGGCTGCTTTGCAACGGTGTCACCATCATTGCAGTCTCTCCTCGGTTTCATACCTAAAAGTCCATTTGAATCCAAATTCTCAACTGGTCGCTTTCAGCTGCAGCTGCAGCAGCACAGTGAGTACAGCACGAACGTTTGGCCTCTGCTCCCACAGCAGAATTGTCAGGATTTAAAGCTTGTGCTGGACCTGTTCAGCACACAATCACCTTTACATTGGTGCATCCATCGTTGCTTTCACTGCTCCCTTTCATACAGGAAAAGCATTTGAATGGAATCAGTTCAGAGCCTGCTCTCTGCTGCGCAGCAACACAGTCAGCACAGAACGAACAGTGGCATCTGCTCCCACAGCAGAAGAACCAGCAGGGAAAGCTAGTGCTGGGCCTCTTCAGCACACAGGCTGCTTTGCAACGGTGTCACCATCATTGCAGTCTCTCCTCGGTTTCATACCTAAAAGTCCATTTGAATCCAAATTCTCAGCTGGTCGCTCTCAGCTGCAGGCAGCACAGTGAGTACAGCACGAACGTTTGGCTTCTGCTCCCACAGCAGAAGAGCCAGGATTGAAAGCTTGTGCTGGACCTGTTCAGCACACAATCACCTTTACATTGGTGCATCCATCGTTGCTTTCACTGCTCCCTTTCATACAGGAAAAGCATTTGAATGGAATCAGTTCAGAGCCTGCTCTCTGCTGGCAGCAACACAGTCAGCACAGAAAGAACAGTGGCATCTGCTCCCACAGCAGAAGAACCAGCAGGGAAAGCTAGTGCTGGGCCTCTTCAACACACAGGCTGCTTTGCAACGGTGTCACCATCATTGCAGTCTCTCCTCGGTTTCATACCTAAAAGTCCATTTGAATCCAAATTCTCAGCTGGTCGCTCTCAGCTGCAGGCAGCACAGTGAGTACAGCACGAACGTTTGGCCTCTGCTCCCACAGCAGAATTGTCAGGATTTAAAGCTTGTGCTGGACCTGTTCAGCACACAATCACCTTTACATTGGTGCATCCATCGTTGCTTTCACTGCTCCCTTTCATACAGGAAAAGCATTTGAATGGAATCAGTTCAGAGCCTGCTCTCTGCTGGCAGCAACACAGTCAGCACAGAACGAACAGTGGCATCTGCTCCCACAGCAGAAGAACCAGCAGGGAAAGCTAGTGCTGGGCCTCTTCAGCACACAGGCTGCTTTGCAACGGTGTCACCATCATTGCAGTCTCTCCTCGGTTTCATACCTAAAAGTCCATTTGAATCCAAATTCTCAGCTGGTCGCTCTCAGCTGCAGGCAGCACAGTGAGTACAGCACGAACGTTTGGCTTCTGCTCCCACAGCAGAAGAGCCAGGATTGAAAGCTTGTGCTGGACCTGTTCAGCACACAATCACCTTTACATTGGTGCATCCATCGTTGCTTTCACTGCTCCCTTTCATACAGGAAAAGCATTTGAATGGAATCAGTTCAGAGCCTGCTCTCTGCTGGCAGCAACACAGTCAGCACAGAAAGAACAGTGGCATCTGCTCCCACAGCAGAAGAACCAGCAGGGAAAGCTAGTGCTGGGCCTCTTCAACACACAGGCTGCTTTGCAACGGTGTCACCATCATTGCAGTCTCTCCTCGGTTTCATACCTAAAAGTCCATTTGAATCCAAATTCTCAACTGGTCGCTTTCAGCTGCCCAGCAGCACAGTGAGTACAGCACGAACGTTTGGCCTCTGCTCCCACAGCAGAATTGTCAGGATTTAAAGCTTGGCCTCTTCAGCACACAGGCTGCTTTGCAACGGTGTCACCATCATTGCAGTCTCTCCTCGGTTTCATACCTAAAACTCCATTTGAATCCAAATTCTCAGCTGGTCGCTCTCAGCTGCAGGCAGCACAGTGAGTACAGCACGAACGTTTGGCTTCTGCTCCCACAGCAGAAGAGCCAGGATTGAAAGCTTGTGCTGGACCTGTTCAGCACACAATCACCTTTACATTGGTGCATCCATCGTTGCTTTCACTGCTCCCTTTCATACAGGAAAAGCATTTGAATGGAATCAGTTCAGAGCCTGCTCTCTGCTGGCAGCAACACAGTCAGCACAGAAGAACAGTGGCATCTGCTCCCACAGCAGAAGAACCAGCAGGGAAAGCTAGTGCTGGGCCTCTTCAGCACACAGGCTGCTTTGCAACGGTGTCACCATCATTGCAGTCTCTCCTCGGTTTCATACCTAAAAGTCCATTTGAATCCAAATTCTCAGCTGGTCGCTCTCAGCTGCAGGCAGCACAGTGAGTACAGCACGAACGTTTGGCCTCTGCTCCCACAGCAGAAGTGTCAGGATTGAAAGCTTGTGCTGGACCTGTTCAGCACACAATCACCTTTACATTGGTGCATCCATCGTTGCTTTCACTGCTCCCTTTCATACAGGAAAAGCATTTGAATGGAATCAGTTCAGAGCCTGCTCTCTGCTGGCAGCAACACAGTCAGCACAGAACGAAGAGTGGCATCTGCTCCCACAGCAGAAGAACCAGCAGGGAAAGCTAGTGCTGGGCCTCTTCAGCACACAGGCTGCTTTGCAACGGTGTCACCATCATTGCAGTCTCTCCTCGGTTTCATACCTAAAAGTCCATTTGAATCCAAATTCTCAGCTGGTCGCTCTCAGCTGCAGGCAGCACAGTGAGTACAGCACGAACGTTTGGCCTCTGCTCCCACAGCAGAAGTGTCAGGATTGAAAGCTTGTGCTGGACCTGTTCAGCACACAATCACCTTTACATTGGTGCATCCATCGTTGCTTTCACTGCTCCCTTTCATACAGGAAAAGCATTTGAATGGAATCAGTTCAGAGCCTGCTCTCTGCTGGCAGCAACACAGTCAGCACAGAACGAACAGTGGCATCTGCTCCCACAGCAGAAGAACCAGCAGGGAAAGCTAGTGCTGGGCCTCTTCAGCACACAGGCTGCTTTGCAACGGTGTCACCATCATTGCAGTCTCTCCTCGGTTTCATACCTAAAAGTCCATTTGAATCCAAATTCTCAGCTGGTCGCTCTCAGCTGCAGGCAGCACAGTGATTACAGCACGAACGTTTGGCTTCTGCTCCCACAGCAGAAGAGCCAGGATTGAAAGCTTGTGCTGGACCTGTTCAGCACACAATCACCTTTACATTGGTGCATCCATCGTTGCTTTCACTGCTCCCTTTCATACAGGAAAAGCATTTGAATGGAATCAGTTCAGAGCCTGCTCTCTGCTGGCAGCAACACAGTCAGCACAGAAGGAACAGTGGCATCTGCTCCCACAGCAGAAGAACCAGCAGGGAAAGCTAGTGCTGGGCCTCTTCAGCACACAGGCTGCTTTGCAACGGTGTCACCATCATTGCAGTCTCTCCTCGGTTTCATACCTAAAAGTCCATTTGAATCCAAATTCTCAGCTGGTCGCTCTCAGCTGCAGGCAGCACAGTGAGTACAGCACGAACGTTTGGCCTCTGCTCCCACAGCAGAAGTGTCAGGATTGAAAGCTTGTGCTGGACCTGTTCAGCACACAATCACCTTTACATTGGTGCATCCATCGTTGCTTTCACTGCTCCCTTTCATACAGGAAAAGCATTTGAATGGAATCAGTTCAGAGCCTGCTCTCTGCTGGCAGCAACACAGTCAGCACAGAACGAACAGTGGCATCTGCTCCCACAGCAGAAGAACCAGCAGGGAAAGCTAGTGCTGGGCCTCTTCAGCACACAGGCTGCTTTGCAACGGTGTCACCATCATTGCAGTCTCTCCTCGGTTTCATACCTAAAAGTCCATTTGAATCCAAATTCTCAGCTGGTCGCTCTCAGCTGCAGGCAGCACAGTGAGTACAGCACGAACGTTTGGCTTCTGCTCCCACAGCAGAAGAGCCAGGATTGAAAGCTTGTGCTGGACCTGTTCAGCACACAATCACCTTTACATTGGTGCATCCATCGTTGCTTTCACTGCTCCCTTTCATACAGGAAAAGCATTTGAATGGAATCAGTTCAGAGCCTGCTCTCTGCTGCGCAGCAACACAGTCAGCACAGAACGAACAGTGGCATCTGCTCCCACAGCAGAAGAACCAGCAGGGAAAGCTAGTGCTGGGCCTCTTCAGCACACAGGCTGCTTTGCAACGGTGTCACCATCATTGCAGTCTCTCCTCGGTTTCATACCTAAAAGTCCATTTGAATCCAAATTCTCAGCTGGTCGCTCTCAGCTGCAGGCAGCACAGTGAGTACAGCACGAACGTTTGGCTTCTGCTCCCACAGCAGAAGAGCCAGGATTGAAAGCTTGTGCTGGACCTGTTCAGCACACAATCACCTTTACATTGGTGCATCCATCGTTGCTTTCACTGCTCCCTTTCATACAGGAAAAGCATTTGAATGGAATCAGTTCAGAGCCTGCTCTCTGCTGGCAGCAACACAGTCAGCACAGAACGAACAGTGGCATCTGCTCCCACAGCAGAAGAACCAGCAGGGAAAGCTAGTGCTGGGCCTCTTCAGCACACAGGCTGCTTTGCAACGGTGTCACCATCATTGCAGTCTCTCCTCGGTTTCATACCTAAAAGTCCATTTGAATCCAAATTCTCAGCTGGTCGCTCTCAGCTGCAGGCAGCACAGTGAGTACAGCACGAACGTTTGGCTTCTGCTCCCACAGCAGAAGAGCCAGGATTGAAAGCTTGTGCTGGACCTGTTCAGCACACAATCACCTTTACATTGGTGCATCCATCGTTGCTTTCACTGCTCCCTTTCATACAGGAAAAGCATTTGAATGGAATCAGTTCAGAGCCTGCTCTCTGCTGGCAGCAACACAGTCAGCACAGAACGAACAGTGGCATCTGCTCCCACAGCAGAAGAACCAGCAGGGAAAGCTAGTGCTGGGCCTCTTCAGCACACAGGCTGCTTTGCAACGGTGTCACCATCATTGCAGTCTCTCCTCGGTTTCATACCTAAAAGTCCATTTGAATCCAAATTCTCAGCTGGTCGCTCTCAGCTGCAGGCAGCACAGTGAGTACAGCACGAACGTTTGGCTTCTGCTCCCACAGCAGAAGAGCCAGGATTGAAAGCTTGTGCTGGACCTGTTCAGCACACAATCACCTTTACATTGGTGCATCCATCGTTGCTTTCACTGCTCCCTTTCATACAGGAAAAGCATTTGAATGGAATCAGTTCAGAGCCTGCTCTCTGCTGGCAGCAACACAGTCAGCACAGAACGAACAGTGGCATCTGCTCCCACAGCAGAAGAACCAGCAGGGAAAGCTAGTGCTGGGCCTCTTCAGGCAGCTTTGCAACGGTGTCACCATCATTGCAGTCTCTCCTCGGTTTCATACCTAAAAGTCCATTTGAATCCAAATTCTCAGCTGGTCGCTCTCAGCTGCAGGCAGCACAGTGAGTACAGCACGAACGTTTGGCTTCTGCTCCCACAGCAGAAGAGCCAGGATTGAAAGCTTGTGCTGGACCTGTTCAGCACACAATCACCTTTACATTGGTGCATCCATCGTTGCTTTCACTGCTCCCTTTCATACAGGAAAAGCATTTGAATGGAATCAGTTCAGAGCCTGCTCTCTGCTGGCAGCAACACAGTCAGCACAGAATGAGCAGTGGCATCTGCTCCCACAGCAGAAGAACCAGCAGGGAAAGCTAGTGCTGGGCCTCTTCAGCACACAGGCTGCTTTGCAACGGTGTCACCATCATTGCAGTCTCTCCTCGGTTTCATACCTAAAAGTCCATTTGAATCCAAATTCTCAGCTGGTCGCTCTCAGCTGCAGCCTCCCACAGCAGAATTGTCAGGATTTAAAGCTTGTGCTGGACCTGTTCAGCACACAATCACCTTTACATTGGTGCATCCATCGTTGCTTTCACTGCTCCCTTTCATACAGGAAAAGCATTTGAATGGAATCAGTTCAGAGCCTGCTCTCTGCTGGCAGCAACACACACAGCACAGAACGAACAGTGGCATCTGCTCCCACAGCAGAAGAACCAGCAGGGAAAGCTAGTGCTGGGCCTCTTCAGCACACAGGCTGCTTTGCAACGGTGTCACCATCATTGCAGTCTCTCCTCGGTTTCATACCTAAAAGTCCATTTGAATCCAAATTCTCAGCTGGTCGCTCTCAGCTGCAGGCAGCACAGTGAGTACAGCACGAACGTTTGGCTTCTGCTCCCACAGCAGAAGTGTCAGGATTGAAAGCTTGTGCTGGACCTGTTCAGCACACAATCACCTTTACATTGGTGCATCCATCGTTGCTTTCACTGCTCCCTTTCATACAGGAAAAGCATTTGAATGGAATCAGTTCAGAGCCTGCTCTCTGCTGGCAGCAACACAGTCAGCACAGAAAGAACAGTGGCATCTGCTCCCACAGCAGAAGAACCAGCAGGGAAAGCTAGTGCTGGGCCTCTTCAGCACACAGGCTGCTTTGCAACGGTGTCACCATCATTGCAGTCTCTCCTCGGTTTCATACCTAAAAGTCCATTTGAATCCAAATTCTCAGCTGGTCGCTCTCAGCTGCAGGCAGCACAGTGAGTACAGCACGAACGTTTGGCTTCTGCTCCCACAGCAGAAGAGCCAGGATTGAAAGCTTGTGCTGGACCTGTTCAGCACACAATCACCTTTACATTGGTGCATCCATCGTTGCTTTCACTGCTCCCTTTCATACAGGAAAAGCATTTGAATGGAATCAGTTCAGAGCCTGCTCTCTGCTGGCAGCAACACAGTCAGCACAGAACGAACAGTGGCATCTGCTCGCCCAGCAGAAGAACCAGCAGGGAAAGCTAGTGCTGGGCCTCTTCAGCACACAGGCTGCTTTGCAACGGTGTCACCATCGTTGCAGTCTCTCCTCAGTTTCACACCTAAAACTCCATTTGAATCCAAATTCTCAGCTGGTCTCTCTCAGCTGCAGGCAGCACAGTGAGTACAGCACGAACGTTTGGCTTCTGCTCCCACAGCAGAAGAGCCAGGATTGAAAGCTTGTGCTGGACCTGTTCAGCACACAATCACCTTTACATTGGTGCATCCATCGTTGCTTTCACTGCTCCCTTTCATACAGGAAAAGCATTTGAATGGAATCAGTTCAGAGCCTGCTCTCTGCTGCGCAGCAACACAGTCAGCACAGAAGGAACAGTGGCATCTGCTCCCACAGCAGAAGAACCAGCAGGGAAAGCTAGTGCTGGGCCTCTTCAGCACACAGGCTGCTTTGCAACGGTGTCACCATCATTGCAGTCTCTCCTCGGTTTCATACCTAAAAGTCCATTTGAATCCAAATTCTCAGCTGGTCGCTCTCAGCTGCAGGCAGCACAGTGAGTACAGCACGAACGTTTGGCCTCTGCTCCCACAGCAGAAGTGTCAGGATTGAAAGCTTGTGCTGGACCTGTTCAGCACACAATCACCTTTACATTGGTGCATCCATCGTTGCTTTCACTGCTCCTTTTCATACAGGAAAAGCATTTGAATGGAATCAGTTCAGAGCCTGCTCTCTGCTGGCAGCAACACAGTCAGCACAGAAAGAACAGTGGCATCTGCTCCCACAGCAGAAGAACCAGCAGGGAAAGCTAGTGCTGGGCCTCTTCAACACACAGGCTGCTTTGCAACGGTGTCACCATCATTGCAGTCTCTCCTCGGTTTCATACCTAAAAGTCCATTTGAATCCAAATTCTCAACTGGTCGCTTTCAGCTGCCCAGCAGCACAGTGAGTACAGCACGAACGTTTGGCCTCTGCTCCCACAGCAGAATTGTCAGGATTTAAAGCTTGTGCTGGACCTGTTCAGCACACAATCACCTTTACATTGGTGCATCCATCGTTGCTTTCACTGCTCCCTTTCATACAGGAAAAGCATTTGAATGGAGTCAGTTCAGAGCCTGCTCTCTGCTGGCAGCAACACAGTCAGCACAGAACGAACAGTGGCATCTGCTCCCACAGCAGAAGAACCAGCAGGGAAAGCTAGTGCTGGGCCTCTTCAGCACACAGGCTGCTTTGCAACGGTGTCACCATCATTGCAGTCTCTCCTCGGTTTCATACCTAAAAGTCCATTTGAATCCAAATTCTCAGCTGGTCGCTCTCAGCTGCAGGCAGCACAGTGAGTACAGCACGAACGTTTGGCTTCTGCTCCCACAGCAGAAGAGCCAGGATTGAAAGCTTGTGCTGGACCTGTTCAGCACACAATCACCTTTACATTGGTGCATCCATCGTTGCTTTCACTGCTCCCTTTCATACAGGAAAAGCATTTGAATGGAATCAGTTCAGAGCCTGCTCTCTGCTGGCAGCAACACAGTCAGCACAGAAAGAACAGTGGCATCTGCTCCCACAGCAGAAGAACCAGCAGGGAAAGCTAGTGCTGGGCCTCTTCAGCACACAGGCTGCTTTGCAACGGTGTCACCATCATTGCAGTCTCTCCTCAGTTTCATACCTAAAACTCCATTTGAATCCAAATTCTCAGCTGGTCGCTTTCAGCTGCCCAGCAGCACAGTGAGTACAGCACGAACGTTTGGCTTCTGCTCCCACAGCTGAAGAGCCAGGATTGAAAGCTGGTGCTGGACCTGTTCAGCACACAATCACCTTTACATTGGTGCATCCATCGTTGCTTTCACTGCTCCCTTTCATACAGGAAAAGCATTTGAATGGAATCAGTTCAGAGCCTGCTCTCTGCTGCGCAGCAACACAGTCAGCACAGAATGAACAGTGGCATCTGCTCCCACAGCAGAAGAACCAGCAGGGAAAGCTAGTGCTGGGCCTCTTCAGCACACAGGCTGCTTTGCAACGGTGTCACCATCATTGCAGTCTCTCCTCGGTTTCATACCTAAAAGTCCATTTGAATCCAAATTCTCAGCTGGTCGCTCTCAGCTGCAGGCAGCACAGTGAGTACAGCACGAACGTTTGGCTTCTGCTCCCACAGCAGAAGAGCCAGGATTGAAAGCTTGTGCTGGACCTGTTCAGCACACAATCACCTTTACATTGGTGCATCCATCGTTGCTTTCACTGCTCCCTTTCATACAGGAAAAGCATTTGAATGGAATCAGTTCAGAGCCTGCTCTCTGCTGCGCAGCAACACAGTCAGCACAGAAGGAACAGTGGCATCTGCTCCCACAGCAGAAGAACCAGCAGGGAAAGCTAGTGCTGGGCCTCTTCAGCACACAGGCTGCTTTGCAACGGTGTCACCATCATTGCAGTCTCTCCTCGGTTTCATACCTAAAAGTCCATTTGAATCCAAATTCTCAGCTGGTCGCTCTCAGCTGCAGGCAGCACAGTGAGTACAGCACGAACGTTTGGCTTCTGCTTCTGCTCCCACAGCAGAAGTGTCAGGATTGAAAGCTTGTGCTGGACCTGTTCAGCACACAATCACCTTTACATTGGTGCATCCATCGTTGCTTTCACTGCTCCCTTTCATACAGGAAAAGCATTTGAATGGAATCAGTTCAGAGCCTGCTCTCTGCTGGCAGCAACACAGTCAGCACAGAACGAACAGTGGCATCTGCTCCCACAGCAGAAGAACCAGCAGGGAAAGCTAGTGCTGGGCCTCTTCAGCACACAGGCTGCTTTGCAACGGTGTCACCATCATTGCAGTCTCTCCTCGGTTTCATACCTAAAAGTCCATTTGAATCCAAATTCTCAGCTGGTCGCTCTCAGCTGCAGGCAGCACAGTGAGTACAGCACGAACGTTTGGCTTCTGCTCCCACAGCAGAAGAGCCAGGATTGAAAGCTTGTGCTGGACCTGTTCAGCACACAATCACCTTTACATTGGTGCATCCATCGTTGCTTTCACTGCTCCCTTTCATACAGGAAAAGCATTTGAATGGAATCAGTTCAGAGCCTGCTCTCTGCTGGCAGCAACACAGTCAGCACAGAAAGAACAGTGGCATCTGCTCCCACAGCAGAAGAACCAGCAGGGAAAGCTAGTGCTGGGCCTCTTCAGCACACAGGCTGCTTTGCAACGGTGTCACCATCATTGCAGTCTCTCCTCGGTTTCATACCTAAAAGTCCATTTGAATCCAAATTCTCAGCTGGTCGCTCTCAGCTGCAGGCAGCACAGTGAGTACAGCACGAACGTTTGGCTTCTGCTCCCACAGCAGAAGAGCCAGGATTGAAAGCTTGTGCTGGACCTGTTCAGCACACAATCACCTTTACATTGGTGCATCCATCGTTGCTTTCACTGCTCCCTTTCATACAGGAAAAGCATTTGAATGGAATCAGTTCAGAGCCTGCTCTCTGCTGGCAGCAACACAGTCAGCACAGAAAGAACAGTGGCATCTGCTCCCACAGCAGAAGAACCAGCAGGGAAAGCTAGTGCTGGGCCTCTTCAGCACACAGGCTGCTTTGCAACGGTGTCACCATCATTGCAGTCTCTCCTCAGTTTCATACCTAAAACTCCATTTGAATCCAAATTCTCAGCTGGTCGCTTTCAGCTGCCCAGCAGCACAGTGAGTACAGCACGAACGTTTGGCTTCTGCTCCCACAGCTGAAGAGCCAGGATTGAAAGCTTGTGCTGGACCTGTTCAGCACACAATCACCTTTACATTGGTGCATCCATCGTTGCTTTCACTGCTCCCTTTCATACAGGAAAAGCATTTGAATGGAATCAGTTCAGAGCCTGCTCTCTGCTGGCAGCAACACAGTCAGCACAGAATGAACAGTGGCATCTGCTCCCACAGCAGAAGAACCAGCAGGGAAAGCTAGTGCTGGGCCTCTTCAGCACACAGGCTGCTTTGCAACGGTGTCACCATCATTGCAGTCTCTCCTCGGTTTCATACCTAAAAGTCCATTTGAATCCAAATTCTCAGCTGGTCGCTCTCAGCTGCAGGCAGCACAGTGAGTACAGCACGAACGTTTGGCCTCTGCTCCCACAGCAGAAGTGTCAGGATTGAAAGCTTGTGCTGGACCTGTTCAGCACACAATCACCTTTACATTGGTGCATCCATCGTTGCTTTCACTGCTCCCTTTCATACAGGAAAAGCATTTGAATGGAATCAGTTCAGAGCCTGCTCTCTGCTGGCAGCAACACAGTCAGCACAGAAGGAACAGTGGCATCTGCTCCCACAGCAGAAGAACCAGCAGGGAAAGCTAGTGCTGGGCCTCTTCAGCACACAGGCTGCTTTGCAACGGTGTCACCATCATTGCAGTCTCTCCTCGGTTTCATACCTAAAAGTCCATTTGAATCCAAATTCTCAGCTGGTCGCTCTCAGCTGCAGGCAGCACAGTGAGTACAGCACGAACGTTTGGCTTCTGCTCCCACAGCAGAAGAGCCAGGATTGAAAGCTTGTGCTGGACCTGTTCAGCACACAATCACCTTTACATTGGTGCATCCATCGTTGCTTTCACTGCTCCCTTTCATACAGGAAAAGCATTTGAATGGAATCAGTTCAGAGCCTGCTCTCTGCTGGCAGCAACACAGTCAGCACAGAACGAACAGTGGCATCTGCTCCCACAGCAGAAGAACCAGCAGGGAAAGCTAGTGCTGGGCCTCTTCAGCACACAGGCTGCTTTGCAACGGTGTCACCATCATTGCAGTCTCTCCTCGGTTTCATACCTAAAAGTCCATTTGAATCCAAATTCTCAGCTGGTCGCTCTCAGCTGCAGGCAGCACAGTGAGTACAGCACGAACGTTTGGCTTCTGCTCCCACAGCAGAAGAGCCAGGATTGAAAGCTTGTGCTGGACCTGTTCAGCACACAATCACCTTTACATTGGTGCATCCATCGTTGCTTTCACTGCTCCCTTTCATACAGGAAAAGCATTTGAATGGAATCAGTTCAGAGCCTGCTCTCTGCTGGCAGCAACACAGTCAGCACAGAACGAACAGTGGCATCTGCTCCCACAGCAGAAGAACCAGCATGGAAAGCTAGTGCTGGGCCTCTTCAGCACACAGGCTGCTTTGCAACGGTGTCACCATCGTTGCAGTCTCTCCTCAGTTTCACACCTAAAACTCCATTTGAATCCAAATTCTCAGCTGGTCTCTCTCAGCTGCAGGCAGCACAGTGAGTACAGCACGAACGTTTGGCTTCTGCTCCCACAGCAGAAGAGCCAGGATTGAAAGCTTGTGCTGGACCTGTTCAGCACACAATCACCTTTACATTGGTGCATCCATCGTTGCTTTCACTGCTCCCTTTCATACAGGAAAAGCATTTGAATGGAATCAGTTCAGAGCCTGCTCTCTGCTGCGCAGCAACACAGTCAGCACAGAAGGAACAGTGGCATCTGCTCCCACAGCAGAAGAACCAGCAGGGAAAGCTAGTGCTGGGCCTCTTCAGCACACAGGCTGCTTTGCAACGGTGTCACCATCATTGCAGTCTCTCCTCGGTTTCATACCTAAAAGTCCATTTGAATCCAAATTCTCAGCTGGTCGCTCTCAGCTGCAGGCAGCACAGTGAGTACAGCACGAACGTTTGGCCTCTGCTCCCACAGCAGAAGTGTCAGGATTGAAAGCTTGTGCTGGACCTGTTCAGCACACAATCACCTTTACATTGGTGCATCCATCGTTGCTTTCACTGCTCCCTTTCATACAGGAAAAGCATTTGAATGGAGTCAGTTCAGAGCCTGCTCTCTGCTGGCAGCAACACAGTCAGCACAGAACGAACAGTGGCATCTGCTCCCACAGCAGAAGAACCAGCAGGGAAAGCTAGTGCTGGGCCTCTTCAGCACACAGGCTGCTTTGCAACGGTGTCACCATCATTGCAGTCTCTCCTCGGTTTCATACCTAAAAGTCCATTTGAATCCAAATTCTCAGCTGGTCGCTCTCAGCTGCAGGCAGCACAGTGAGTACAGCACGAACGTTTGGCTTCTGCTCCCACAGCAGAAGAGCCAGGATTGAAAGCTTGTGCTGGACCTGTTCAGCACACAATCACCTTTACATTGGTGCATCCATCGTTGCTTTCACTGCTCCCTTTCATACAGGAAAAGCATTTGAATGGAATCAGTTCAGAGCCTGCTCTCTGCTGGCAGCAACACAGTCAGCACAGAACGAACAGTGGCATCTGCTCCCACAGCAGAAGAACCAGCAGGGAAAGCTAGTGCTGGGCCTCTTCAGCACACAGGCTGCTTTGCAACGGTGTCACCATCATTGCAGTCTCTCCTCAGTTTCATACCTAAAAGTCCATTTGAATCCAAATTCTCAGCTGGTCGCTTTCAGCTGCCCAGCAGCACAGTGAGTACAGCACGAACGTTTGGCTTCTGCTCCCACAGCTGAAGAGCCAGGATTGAAAGCTGGTGCTGGACCTGTTCAGCACACAATCACCTTTACATTGGTGCATCCATCGTTGCTTTCACTGCTCCCTTTCATACAGGAAAAGCATTTGAATGGAATCAGTTCAGAGCCTGCTCTCTGCTGCGCAGCAACACAGTCAGCACAGAATGAACAGTGGCATCTGCTCCCACAGCAGAAGAACCAGCAGGGA
This sequence comes from Pezoporus occidentalis, assembly GCF_034315485.1. NCBI lineage: Eukaryota > Metazoa > Chordata > Aves > Psittaciformes > Psittacidae > Pezoporus > Pezoporus occidentalis. The sequence goes on from NW_026915733.1 coordinate 23,708, forward strand.
AAGCTAGTGCTGGGCCTCTTCAGCACACAGGCTGCTTTGCAACGGTGTCACCATCATTGCAGTCTCTCCTCGGTTTCATACCTAAAAGTCCATTTGAATCCAAATTCTCAGCTGGTCGCTCTCAGCTGCAGGCAGCACAGTGAGTACAGCACGAACGTTTGGCTTCTGCTCCCACAGCAGAAGAGCCAGGATTGAAAGCTTGTGCTGGACCTGTTCAGCACACAATCACCTTTACATTGGTGCATCCATCGTTGCTTTCACTGCTCCCTTTCATACAGGAAAAGCATTTGAATGGAATCAGTTCAGAGCCTGCTCTCTGCTGGCAGCAACACAGTCAGCACAGAACGAACAGTGGCATCTGCTCCCACAGCAGAAGAACCAGCAGGGAAAGCTAGTGCTGGGCCTCTTCAGCACACAGGCTGCTTTGCAACGGTGTCACCATCATTGCAGTCTCTCCTCGGTTTCATACCTAAAAGTCCATTTGAATCCAAATTCTCAGCTGGTCGCTCTCAGCTGCAGGCAGCACAGTGAGTACAGCACGAACGTTTGGCCTCTGCTCCCACAGCAGAAGTGTCAGGATTGAAAGCTTGTGCTGGACCTGTTCAGCACACAATCACCTTTACATTGGTGCATCCATCGTTGCTTTCACTGCTCCCTTTCATACAGGAAAAGCATTTGAATGGAGTCAGTTCAGAGCCTGCTCTCTGCTGGCAGCAACACAGTCAGCACAGAACGAACAGTGGCATCTGCTCCCACAGCAGAAGAACCAGCAGGGAAAGCTAGTGCTGGGCCTCTTCAGCACACAGGCTGCTTTGCAACGGTGTCACCATCATTGCAGTCTCTCCTCGGTTTCATACCTAAAAGTCCATTTGAATCCAAATTCTCAGCTGGTCGCTCTCAGCTGCAGGCAGCACAGTGAGTACAGCACGAACGTTTGGCTTCTGCTCCCACAGCAGAAGAGCCAGGATTGAAAGCTTGTGCTGGACCTGTTCAGCACACAATCACCTTTACATTGGTGCATCCATCGTTGCTTTCACTGCTCCCTTTCATACAGGAAAAGCATTTGAATGGAATCAGTTCAGAGCCTGCTCTCTGCTGGCAGCAACACAGTCAGCACAGAAAGAACAGTGGCATCTGCTCCCACAGCAGAAGAACCAGCAGGGAAAGCTAGTGCTGGGCCTCTTCAGCACACAGGCTGCTTTGCAACGGTGTCACCATCATTGCAGTCTCTCCTCGGTTTCATACCTAAAAGTCCATTTGAATCCAAATTCTCAGCTGGTCGCTCTCAGCTGCAGGCAGCACAGTGAGTACAGCACGAACGTTTGGCTTCTGCTCCCACAGCAGAAGAGCCAGGATTGAAAGCTTGTGCTGGACCTGTTCAGCACACAATCACCTTTACATTGGTGCATCCATCGTTGCTTTCACTGCTCCCTTTCATACAGGAAAAGCATTTGAATGGAATCAGTTCAGAGCCTGCTCTCTGCTGGCAGCAACACAGTCAGCACAGAACGAACAGTGGCATCTGCTCCCACAGCAGAAGAACCAGCAGGGAAAGCTAGTGCTGGGCCTCTTCAGCACACAGGCTGCTTTGCAACGGTGTCACCATCATTGCAGTCTCTCCTCGGTTTCATACCTAAAAGTCCATTTGAATCCAAATTCTCAGCTGGTCGCTCTCAGCTGCAGGCAGCACAGTGAGTACAGCACGAACGTTTGGCCTCTGCTCCCACAGCAGAAGTGTCAGGATTGAAAGCTTGTGCTGGACCTGTTCAGCACACAATCACCTTTACATTGGTGCATCCATCGTTGCTTTCACTGCTCCCTTTCATACAGGAAAAGCATTTGAATGGAATCAGTTCAGAGCCTGCTCTCTGCTGGCAGCAACACAGTCAGCACAGAAAGAACAGTGGCATCTGCTCCCACAGCAGAAGAACCAGCAGGGAAAGCTAGTGCTGGGCCTCTTCAGCACACAGGCTGCTTTGCAACGGTGTCACCATCATTGCAGTCTCTCCTCAGTTTCATACCTAAAACTCCATTTGAATCCAAATTCTCAGCTGGTCGCTTTCAGCTGCCCAGCAGCACAGTGAGTACAGCACGAACGTTTGGCTTCTGCTCCCACAGCTGAAGAGCCAGGATTGAAAGCTTGTGCTGGACCTGTTCAGCACACAATCACCTTTACATTGGTGCATCCATCGTTGCTTTCACTGCTCCCTTTCATACAGGAAAAGCATTTGAATGGAATCAGTTCAGAGCCTGCTCTCTGCTGCGCAGCAACACAGTCAGCACAGAAAGAACAGTGGCATCTGCTCCCACAGCAGAAGAACCAGCAGGGAAAGCTAGTGCTGGGCCTCTTCAGCACACAGGCTGCTTTGCAACGGTGTCACCATCATTGCAGTCTCTCCTCGGTTTCATACCTAAAAGTCCATTTGAATCCAAATTCTCAGCTGGTCGCTCTCAGCTGCAGGCAGCACAGTGAGTACAGCACGAACGTTTGGCTTCTGCTCCCACAGCAGAAGTGTCAGGATTTAAAGCTTGTGCTGGACCTGTTCAGCACACAATCACCTTTACATTGGTGCATCCATCGTTGCTTTCACTGCTCCCTTTCATACAGGAAAAGCATTTGAATGGAGTCAGTTCAGAGCCTGCTCTCTGATGCACAGCAACACAGTCAGCACAGAAAGAACAGTGGCATCTGCTCCCACAGCAGAAGAACCAGCAGGGAAAGCTAGTGCTGGGCCTCTTCAGCACACAGGCTGCTTTGCAACGGTGTCACCATCATTGCAGTCTCTCCTCGGTTTCATACCTAAAAGTCCATTTGAATCCAAATTCTCAGCTGGTCGCTCTCAGCTGCAGGCAGCACAGTGAGTACAGCACGAACGTTTGGCTTCTGCTCCCACAGCAGAAGAGCCAGGATTGAAAGCTTGTGCTGGACCTGTTCAGCACACAATCACCTTTACATTGGTGCATCCATCGTTGCTTTCACTGCTCCCTTTCATACAGGAAAAGCATTTGAATGGAATCAGTTCAGAGCCTGCTCTCTGCTGGCAGCAACACAGTCAGCACAGAACGAACAGTGGCATCTGCTCCCACAGCAGAAGAACCAGCAGGGAAAGCTAGTGCTGGGCCTCTTCAGCACACAGGCTGCTTTGCAACGGTGTCACCATCATTGCAGTCTCTCCTCGGTTTCATACCTAAAAGTCCATTTGAATCCAAATTCTCAGCTGGTCGCTCTCAGCTGCAGGCAGCACAGTGAGTACAGCACGAACGTTTGGCTTCTGCTCCCACAGCAGAAGAGCCAGGATTGAAAGCTTGTGCTGGACCTGTTCAGCACACAATCACCTTTACATTGGTGCATCCATCGTTGCTTTCACTGCTCCCTTTCATACAGGAAAAGCATTTGAATGGAATCAGTTCAGAGCCTGCTCTCTGCTGGCAGCAACACAGTCAGCACAGAACGAACAGTGGCATCTGCTCCCACAGCAGAAGAACCAGCAGGGAAAGCTAGTGCTGGGCCTCTTCAGCACACAGGCTGCTTTGCAACGGTGTCACCATCATTGCAGTCTCTCCTCGGTTTCATACCTAAAAGTCCATTTGAATCCAAATTCTCAGCTGGTCGCTCTCAGCTGCAGGCAGCACAGTGAGTACAGCACGAACGTTTGGCTTCTGCTCCCACAGCAGAAGAGCCAGGATTGAAAGCTTGTGCTGGACCTGTTCAGCACACAATCACCTTTACATTGGTGCATCCATCGTTGCTTTCACTGCTCCCTTTCATACAGGAAAAGCATTTGAATGGAATCAGTTCAGAGCCTGCTCTCTGCTGGCAGCAACACAGTCAGCACAGAACGAACAGTGGCATCTGCTCCCACAGCAGAAGAACCAGCAGGGAAAGCTAGTGCTGGGCCTCTTCAGCACACAGGCTGCTTTGCAACGGTGTCACCATCATTGCAGTCTCTCCTCGGTTTCATACCTAAAAGTCCATTTGAATCCAAATTCTCAGCTGGTCGCTCTCAGCTGCAGGCAGCACAGTGAGTACAGCACGAACGTTTGGCCTCTGCTCCCACAGCAGAAGTGTCAGGATTGAAAGCTTGTGCTGGACCTGTTCAGCACACAATCACCTTTACATTGGTGCATCCATCGTTGCTTTCACTGCTCCCTTTCATACAGGAAAAGCATTTGAATGGAATCAGTTCAGAGCCTGCTCTCTGCTGGCAGCAACACAGTCAGCACAGAACGAACAGTGGCATCTGCTCCCACAGCAGAAGAACCAGCAGGGAAAGCTAGTGCTGGGCCTCTTCAGCACACAGGCTGCTTTGCAACGGTGTCACCATCATTGCAGTCTCTCCTCGGTTTCATACCTAAAAGTCCATTTGAATCCAAATTCTCAGCTGGTCGCTCTCAGCTGCAGGCAGCACAGTGAGTACAGCACGAACGTTTGGCTTCTGCTCCCACAGCAGAAGAGCCAGGATTGAAAGCTTGTGCTGGACCTGTTCAGCACACAATCACCTTTACATTGGTGCATCCATCGTTGCTTTCACTGCTCCCTTTCATACAGGAAAAGCATTTGAATGGAATCAGTTCAGAGCCTGCTCTCTGCTGGCAGCAACACAGTCAGCACAGAACGAACAGTGGCATCTGCTCCCACAGCAGAAGAACCAGCAGGGAAAGCTAGTGCTGGGCCTCTTCAGCACACAGGCTGCTTTGCAACGGTGTCACCATCATTGCAGTCTCTCCTCGGTTTCATACCTAAAAGTCCATTTGAATCCAAATTCTCAGCTGGTCGCTCTCAGCTGCAGGCAGCACAGTGAGTACAGCACGAACGTTTGGCTTCTGCTCCCACAGCAGAAGAGCCAGGATTGAAAGCTTGTGCTGGACCTGTTCAGCACACAATCACCTTTACATTGGTGCATCCATCGTTGCTTTCACTGCTCCCTTTCATACAGGAAAAGCATTTGAATGGAATCAGTTCAGAGCCTGCTCTCTGCTGGCAGCAACACAGTCAGCACAGAACGAACAGTGGCATCTGCTCCCACAGCAGAAGAACCAGCAGGGAAAGCTAGTGCTGGGCCTCTTCAGCACACAGGCTGCTTTGCAACGGTGTCACCATCATTGCAGTCTCTCCTCGGTTTCATACCTAAAAGTCCATTTGAATCCAAATTCTCAGCTGGTCGCTCTCAGCTGCAGGCAGCACAGTGAGTACAGCACGAACGTTTGGCTTCTGCTCCCACAGCAGAAGTGTCAGGATTGAAAGCTTGTGCTGGACCTGTTCAGCACACAATCACCTTTACATTGGTGCATCCATCGTTGCTTTCACTGCTCCCTTTCATACAGGAAAAGCATTTGAATGGAGTCAGTTCAGAGCCTGCTCTCTGCTGGCAGCAACACAGTCAGCACAGAACGAACAGTGGCATCTGCTCCCACAGCAGAAGAACCAGCAGGGAAAGCTAGTGCTGGGCCTCTTCAGCACACAGGCTGCTTTGCAACGGTGTCACCATCATTGCAGTCTCTCCTCGGTTTCATACCTAAAAGTCCATTTGAATCCAAATTCTCAGCTGGTCGCTCTCAGCTGCAGGCAGCACAGTGAGTACAGCACGAACGTTTGGCTTCTGCTCCCACAGCAGAAGAGCCAGGATTGAAAGCTTGTGCTGGACCTGTTCAGCACACAATCACCTTTACATTGGTGCATCCATCGTTGCTTTCACTGCTCCCTTTCATACAGGAAAAGCATTTGAATGGAATCAGTTCAGAGCCTGCTCTCTGCTGGCAGCAACACAGTCAGCACAGAACGAACAGTGGCATCTGCTCCCACAGCAGAAGAACCAGCAGGGAAAGCTAGTGCTGGGCCTCTTCAGCACACAGGCTGCTTTGCAACGGTGTCACCATCATTGCAGTCTCTCCTCGGTTTCATACCTAAAACTCCATTTGAATCCAAATTCTCAGCTGGTCGCTCTCAGCTGCAGGCAGCACAGTGAGTACAGCACGAACGTTTGGCTTCTGCTCCCACAGCAGAAGAGCCAGGATTGAAAGCTTGTGCTGGACCTGTTCAGCACACAATCACCTTTACATTGGTGCATCCATCGTTGCTTTCACTGCTCCTTTTCATACAGGAAAAGCATTTGAATGGAATCAGTTCAGAGCCTGCTCTCTGCTGGCAGCAACACAGTCAGCACAGAAAGAACAGTGGCATCTGCTCCCACAGCAGAAGAACCAGCAGGGAAAGCTAGTGCTGGGCCTCTTCAACACACAGGCTGCTTTGCAACGGTGTCACCATCATTGCAGTCTCTCCTCGGTTTCATACCTAAAAGTCCATTTGAATCCAAATTCTCAACTGGTCGCTTTCAGCTGCCCAGCAGCACAGTGAGTACAGCACGAACGTTTGGCCTCTGCTCCCACAGCAGAATTGTCAGGATTTAAAGCTTGTGCTCTCTATGACTCCTCTATGACTCCAGTATGACTCCTCTATGACTCCTCTATGACTCCTCTATGACTCCTCTATGACTCCTCTATGACTCCTCTATGACTCCTCTATGACTCCTCTATGACTCCTCTATGACTCCTCTATGACTCCTCTATGACTCCTCTATGACTCCTCTATGACTCCTCTATGACTCCTCTATGACTCCTCTATGACTCCTCTATGACTCCTCTATGACTCCTCTATGACTCCTCTATGACTCCTCTATGACTCCTCTATGACTCCTCTATGACTCCTCTATGACTCCTCTATGACTCCTCTATCTATGACTCCTCTATGACTCCTCTATGACTCCTCTATGACTCCTCTATGACTCCTCTATGACTCCTCTATGACTCCTCTATGACTCCTCTATCCTCTATGACTCCTCTATGACTCCTCTATGACTCCTCTATGACTCCTCTATGACTCCTCTATGACAGTACTCCTCTATGACTCCTCTATGACTCCTCTATGACTCCTCTATGACTCCTCTATGACTCCTCTATGACTCCTCTATGACTCCTCTATGACTCCTCTATGACTCCTCTATGACTCCTCTATGACTCCTCTATGACTCCTCTATGACTCCTCTATGACTCCTCTATGACTCCTCTATGACTCCTCTATGACTCCTCTATGACTCCCTATCTATGACTCCTCTATGACTCCTCTATGACTCCTCTATGACTCCTCTATGACTCCTCTATGACTCCTCTATGACTCCTCTATGACTCCTCTATGACTCCTCTATGACTCCTCTATGACTCCTCTATGACTCTATCTATCTATGACTCCTCTATGACTCCTCTATGACTCCTCTATGACTCCTCTATGACTCCTCTATGACTCCTCTATGACTCCTCTATGACTCCTCTATGACTCCTCTATGACTCTATGACTCCTCTATGACTCCTCTATGACTCCTCTATGACTCCTCTATGACTCCTCTATGACTCCTCTATGACTCCTCTATGACTCCTCTATGACTCCTCTATGACTCCTCTATGACTCCTCTATGACTCCTCTATGACTCCTCTATGACTCCTCTATGACTCCTCTATGACTCCTCTCTGACTCCTCTATGACTCCTCTATGACTCCTCTATGACTCCTCTATGACTCCTCTATGACAGTATGACTCCTCTATGACTCCTCTATGACTCCTCTATGACTCCTCTATGACTCCTCTATGACTCCTCTATGACTCCTCTATGACTCCTCTATGACTCCTCTATGACTCCTCTATGACTCCTCTATGACTCCTCTATGACTCCTCTATGACTCCTCTATGACTCCTCTATGACTCCTCTATGACTCCTCTATGACTCCTCTATGACTCCTCTATGACTCCTCTATGACTCCTCTATGACTCCTCTATGACAGTATGACTCCTCTATGACTCCTCTATGACTCCTCTATGACTCCTCTATGACTCCTCTATGACTCCTCTATGACTCCTCTATGACTCCTCTATGACTCCTCTATGACTCCTCTATGACTCCTCTATGACTCCTCTATGACTCCTCTATGACTCCTCTATGACTCCTCTATGACTCCTCTATGACTCCTCTATGACTCCTCTATGACTCCTCTATGACTCCTCTATGACTCCTCTATGACTCCTCTATGACTCCTCTATGACTCCTCTATGACTCCTCTATGACTCCTCTATGACTCCTCTATGACTCCTCTATGACTCCTCTATGACTCCTCTATGACTCCTCTATGACTCCTCTATGACTCCTCTATGACTCCTCTATGACTCCTCTATGACTCCTCTATGACTCCTCTATGACTCCTCTATGACTCCTCTATGACTCCTCTATGACTCCTCTATGACTCCTCTATGACTCCTCTATGACTCCTCTATGACTCCTCTATGACTCCTCTATGACTCCTCTATGACTCCTCTATGACTCCTCTATGACTCCTCTATGACTCCTCTATGACTCCTCTATGACTCCTCTATGACTATGACTCCTCTATGACTCCTCTATGACTCTCTCTATGACTCCTCTATGACTCCTCTATGACTCCTCTATGACTCCTCTATGACTCCTCTATGACTCCTCTATGACTCCTCTATGACTCCTCTATGACTCCTCTATGACTCCTCTATGACTCCTCTATGACTCCTCTATGACTCCTCTATGACTCCTCTATGACTCCTCTATGACTCCTCTATGACTCCTCTATGACTCCTCTATGACTCCTCTATGACTCCTCTATGACTCCTCTATGACTCTCTCTATGACTCCTCTATGACTCCTCTATGACTCCTCTATGACTCCTCTATGACTCCTCTATGACTCCTCTATGACTCCTCTATGACTCCTCTATGACTCCTCTATGACTCCTCTATGACTCCTCTATGACTCCTCTATGACTCCTCTATGACTCCTCTATGACTCCTCTATGACTCCTCTATGACTCCTCTATGACTCCTCTATGACTCCTCTATGACTGACTCCTCTATGACTCCTCTATGACTCCTATGACTCCTCTATGACTCCTCTATGACTCCTCTATGACTCCTCTATGACTCCTCTATGACTCCTCTATGACTCCTCTATGACTCCTCTATGACTCCTCTATGACTCCTCTATGACTCCTCTATGACTCCTCTATGACTCCTCTATGACTCCTCTATGACTCCTCTATGACTCCTCTATGACTCCTCTATGACTCCTCTATGACTCCTCTATGACTCCTCTATGACTCCTCTATGACTCCTCTATGACTCCTCTATGACTCCTCTATGACTCCTCTATGACTCCTCTATGACTCCTCTATGACTCCTCTATGACTCCTCTATGACTCCTCTATGACTCCTCTATGACTCCTCTATGACTCCTCTATCTATGACTCCTCTATGACTCCTCTATGACTCCTCTATGACTCCTCTATGACTCCTCTATGACTCCTCTATGACTCCTCTATGACTCCTCTATGACTCCTCTATGACTCCTCTATGACTCCTCTATGACTCCTCTATGACTCCTCTATGACTCCTCTATGACTCCTCTATGACTCCTCTATGACTCCTCTATGACTCCTCTATGACTCCTCTATGACTCCTCTATGACTCCTCTATGACTCCACTATGACTCCTCTATGACTCTATGACTCCTCTATGACTCCTCTATGACTCCTCTATGACTCCTCTATGACTCCTCTATGACTCCTCTATGACTCCTCTATGACTCCTCTATGACTCCTCTATGACTCCTCTATGACTCCTCTATGACTCCTCTATGACTCCTCTATGACTCCTCTATGACTCCTCTATGACTCCTCTATGACTCCTCTATGACTCCTCTGACTCCTCTATGACTCCTCTATGACTCCTCTATGACTCCTCTATGACTCCTCTATGACTCCTCTATGACTCCTCTATCTATGACTCCTCTATGACTCCTCTATGACTCCTCTATGACTCCTCTATGACTCCTCTATGACTCCTCTATGACTCCTCTATGACTCCTCTATGACTCCTCTATGACTCCTCTATGACTCCTCTATGACTCCTCTATGACTCCTCTATGACTCCTCTATGACTCCTCTATGACTCCTCTATGACTCCTCTATGACTCTATGACTCTATGACTCCTCTATGACTCCTCCTATGACTCCTCTATGACTCCTCTATGACTCCTCTATGACTCCTCTATGACTCCTCTATGACTCCTCTATGACTCCTCTATGACTCCTCTATGACTCCTCTATGACTCCTCTATGACTCCTCTATGACTCCTCTATGACTCCTCTATGACTCCTCTATGACTCCTCTATGACTCCTCTATGACTCCTCTATGACTCCTCTATGACTCCTATCAGTATGACTCCTCTATGACTCCTCTATGACTCCTCTATGACTCCTCTATGACTCCTCTATCTATGACTCCTCTATGACTCCTCTATGACTCCTCTATGACTCCTCTATGACTCCTCTATGACTCCTCTATGACTCCTCTATGACTCCTCTATGACAGTATGACTCCTCTCTGACTCCTCTATGACTCCTCTATGACTCCTCTATGACTCCTCTATGACTCCTCTATGACTCCTCTATGACTCCTCTATGACTCCTCTATGACTCCTCTATGACTCCTCTATGACTCCTCTATGACTCCTCTATGACTCCTCTATGACTCCTCTATGACTCCTCTATGACTCCTCTATGACTCCTCTATGACTCCTCTATGACTCCTCTATGACTCCTCTATGACTCCTCTATGACTCCTCTATGACTCCTCTATGACTCCTCTATGACTCCTCTATGACTCCTCTATGACTCCTCTATGACTCCTCTATGACTCCTCTATGACTCCTCTATGACTCCTCTATGACTCCTCTATGACTATGACTCCTCTATGACTCCTCTATGACTCCTCTATGACTCCTCTATGACTCCTCTATGACTCCTCTATGACTCCTCTATGACTCCTCTATGACTCCTCTATGACTCCTCTATGACTCCTCTATGACTCCTCTATGACTCCTCTATGACTCCTCTATGACTCCTCTATGACTCCTCTATGACTCCTCTATGACTCCTCTATGACTCCTCTATGACAGTATGACTCCTCTATGACTCCTCTATGACTCCTCTATGACTCCTCTATGACTCCTCTATGACTCCTCTATGACTCCTCTATGACTCCTCTATGACTCCTCTATGACTCCTCTATGACTCTATGACTCTATGACTCCTCTATGACTCCTCTATGACTCCTCTATGACTCCTCTATGACTCCTCTATGACTCCTCTATGACTCCTCTATCTATGACTCCTCTATGACTCCTCTATGACTCCTCTATGACTCCTCTATGACTCCTCTATGACTCCTCTATGACTCCTCTATGACTCCTCTATGACTCCTCTATGACTCCTCTATGACTCCTCTATGACTCCTCTATGACTCCTCTATGACTCCTCTATGACTCCTCTATGACTCCTCTATGACTCCTCTATGACTCCTCTATGACTCCTCTATGACTCCTCTATCTATGACTCCTCTATGACTCCTCTATGACTCCTCTATGACTCCTCTATGACTCCTCTATGACTCCTCTATGACTCCTCTATGACTCCTCTATGACAGTATGACTCCTCTATGACTCCTCTATGACTCCTCTATGACTCCTCTATGACTCCTCTATGACAGTATGACTCCTCTATGACTCCTCTATGACTCCTCTATGACTCCTCTATGACTCCTCTATGACTCCTCTATGACTCCTCTATGACTCCTCTATGACTCCTCTATGACTCCTCTATGACTCCTCTATGACTCCTCTATGACTCCTCTATGACTCCTCTATGACTCCTCTATGACAGTATGACTCCTCTATGACTCCTCTATGACTCTATGACCTCTATGACTCCTCTATGACTCCTCTATGACTCCTCTATGACTCCTCTATGACTCCTCTATGACTCCTCTATGACTCCTCTATGACTCCTCTATGACTCCTCTATGACTCTATGACTCCTCTATGACTCCTCTATGACTCCTATGACTCCTCTATGACTCCTCTATGACTCCTCTATGACTCCTCTATGACTCCTCTATGACTCCTCTATGACAGTATGACTCCTCTATGACTCCTCTATGACTCCTCTATGACTCCTCTATGACTCCTCTATGACTCCTCTATGACTCCTCTATCTATGACTCCTCTATGACTCCTCTATGACTCCTCTATGACTCCTCTATGACTCCTCTATGACTCCTCTATGACTCCTCTATGACTCCTCTATGACTCCTCTATGACTCCTCTATGACTCCTCTATGACTCCTCTATGACTCCTCTATGACTCCTCTATGACTCCTCTATGACTCCTCTATGACTCCTCTATGACTCCTCTATGACTCCTCTATGACTCCTCTATGACTCCTCTATGACTCCTCTATGACTCCTCTATGACTCCTCTATGACTCCTCTATGACTCCTCTATGACTCCTCTATGACTCCTCTATGACTCCTCTATGACTCCTCTATGACTCCTCTATGACTCCTCTATGACTCCTCTATGACTCCTCTATGACTCCTCTATGACTCCTCTATGACTCCTCTATGACTCCTCTATGACAGTATGACTCCTCTATGACTCCTCTATGACTCCTCTATGACAGTATGACTCCTCTATGACTGCTCTATGACTCCTCTATGACTCCTCTATGACTCCTCTATGACTCCTCTATGACTCCTCTATGACTCCTCTATGACTCCTCTATGACTCCTCTATGACTCCTCTATGACTCCTCTATGACTCCTCTATGACTCTATGACTCCTCTATGACTCCTCTATGACTCCTCTATGACTCCTCTATGACTCCTCTATGACTCCTCTATGACTCCTCTATGACTCCTCTATGACTCCTCTATGACTCCTCTATGACTCCTCTATGACTCCTCTATGACTCCTCTATGACTCCTCTATGACTCCTCTATGACTCCTCTATGACTCCTCTATGACTCCTCTATGACTCCTCTATGACTCCTCTATGACTCCTCTATGACTCCTCTATGACTCCTCTATGACTCCTCTATGACTCCTCTATGACTCCTCTATGACTCCTCTATGACTCTATGACTCCTCTATGACTCCTCTATGACTCCTCTATGACTCCTCTATGACTCCTCTATGACTCCTCTATGACTCCTCTATGACTCCTCTATGACTCCTCTATGACTCCTCTATGACTCCTCTATGACTCCTCTATGACTCCTCTCAGTATGACTCCTCTATGACTCCTCTATGACTCCTCTATGACTCCTCTATGACTCCTCTATGACTCCTCTATGACTCCTCTATGACTCCTCTATGACTCCTCTATGACTCCTCTATGACTCCTCTATGACTCCTCTATGACTCCTCTATGACTCCTCTATGACTCCTCTATGACTCCTCTATGACTCCTCTATGACTCCTCTATGACTCCTCTATGACTCCTCTATGACTCCTCTATATGACTCCTCTATGACTCCTCTATGACTCCTCTATGACTCCTCTATGACTCCTCTATGACTCCTCTATGACTCCTCTATGACTCCTCTATGACTCCTCTATGACTCCTCTATGACTCCTCTATGACTCCTCTATGACTCCTCTATGACTCCTCTATGACTCCTCTATGACTCCTCTATGACAGTATGACTCCTCTATGACTCCTCTATGACTCCTCTATGACTCCTCTATGACTCCTCTATGACTCCTCTATGACTCCTCTATGACTCCTCTATGACTCCTCTATGACTCTATGACTCCTCTATGACTCCTCTATGACTCCTCTATGACTCCTCTATGACTCCTCTATGACTCCTCTATGACTCCTCTATGACTCCTCTATGACTCCTCTATGACTCCTCTATGACTCCTCTATGACTCCTCTATGACTCCTCTATGACTCCTCTATGACTCCTCTATGACTCCTCTATGACTCCTCTATGACTCCTCTCTATGACTCCTCTATGACTCCTCTATGACTCCTCTATGACTCCTCTATGACTCCTCTATGACTCCTCTATGACTCCTCTATGACTCCTCTATGACTCCTCTATGACTCCTCTATGACTCCTCTATGACTCCTCTATGACTCCTCTATGACTCCTCTATGACTCCTCTATGACTCCTCTATGACTCCTCTATGACTCCTCTATGACTCCAGTATGACTCCTCTATGACTCCTCTATGACTCCTCTATGACTCCTCTATGACTCCTCTATGACTCCTCTATGACTCCTCTATGACTCCTCTATGACTCCTCTATGACTCCTCTATGACTCCTCTATGACTCCTCTATGACTCCTCTATGACTCCTCTATGACTCCTCTATGACTCCTCTATGACTCCTCTATGACTCCTCTATGACTCCTCTATGACTCCTCTATGACTCCTCTATGACTCCTCTATGACTCCTCTATGACTCCTCTATGACTCCTCTATGACTCCTCTATGACTCCTCTATGACTCCTCTATGACTCCTCTATGACTCCTCTATGACTCCTCTATGACTCCTCTATGACTCCTCTATGACTCCTCTATGACTCCTCTATGACTCCTCTATGACTCCTCTATGACTCCTCTATGACTCCTCTATGACTCCTCTATGACTCCTCTATGACTATGACTCCTCTATGACTCCTCTATGACTCCTCTATGACTCCTCTATGACTCCTCTATGACTCCTCTATGACTCCTCTATGACTCCTCTATGACTCCTCTATGACTCCTCTATGACTCCTCTATGACTCCTCTATGACTCCTCTATGACTCCTCTATGACTCTATGACTCCTCTATGACTCCTCTATGACTCCTCTATGACTCCTCTATGACTCCTCTATGACTCCTCTATGACTCCTCTATGACTCCTCTATGACTCCTCTATGACTCCTCTATGACTCCTCTATGACTCCTCTATGACTCCTCTATGACTCCTCTATGACTCCTCTATGACTCCTCTATGACTCCTCTATGACTCCTCTATGACTCCTCTATGACTCCTCTATGACTCCTCTATGACTCCTCTATGACTCCTCTATGACTCCTCTATGACTCCTCTCTATGACTCCTCTATGACTCCTCTATGACTCCTCTATGACTCCTCTATGACTCCTCTATGACTCCTCTATGACTCCTCTATGACTCCTCTATGACTCCTCTATGACTCCTCTATGACTCCTCTATGACTCCTCTATGACTCCTCTATGACTCCTCTATGACTCCTCTATGACAGTATGACTCCTCTATGACTCCTCTATGACTCCTCTATGACTCCTCTATGACTCCTCTATGACTCCTCTATGACTCCTCTATGACTCCTCTATGACTCCTCTATGACTCCTCTATGACTCCTCTATGACTCCTCTATGACTCCTCTATGACTCCTCTATGACTCCTCTATGACTCCTCTATGACTCCTCTATGACTCCTCTATGACTCCTCTATGACTCCTCTATGACTCCTCTATGACTCCTCTATCTATGACTCCTCTATGACTCCTCTATGACTCCTCTATGACTCCTCTATGACTCCTCTATGACTCCTCTATGACTCCTCTATGACTCCTCTATGACTCCTCTATGACTCCTCTATGACTCCTCTATGACTCCTCTATGACTCCTCTATGACTCCTCTATGACTCCTCTATGACTCCTCTATGACTCCTCTATGACTCCTCTATGACTCCTCTATGACTCCTCTATGACTCCTCTATGACTCCTCTATGACTCCTCTATGACTCCTCTATGACTCCTCTATGACTCCTCTATGACTCCTCTATGACTCCTCTATGACTCCTCTATGACTCCTCTATGACTCCTCTATGACTCCTCTATGACTCCTCTATGACTCCTCTATGACTCCTCTATGACTCCTCTATGACTCCTCTATGACTCTATGACTCCTCTATGACTCCTCTATGACTCCTCTATGACTCCTCTATGACTCCTCTATGACTCCTCTATGACTCCTCTATGACTCCTCTATGACTCCTCTATGACTCCTCTATGACTCCTCTATGACTCCTCTATGACTCCTCTATGACTCCTCTATGACTCCTCTATGACTCCTCTATGACTCCTCTATGACTCCTCTATGACTCCTCTATGACTCCTCTATGACTCCTCTATGAGTATGACTCCTCTATGACTCCTCTATGACTCCTCTATGACTCCTCTATGACTCCTCTATGACTCCTCTATGACTCCTCTATGACTCCTCTATGACTCCTCTATGACTCCTCTATGACTCCTCTATGACTCCTCTATGACTCCTCTATGACTCCTCTATGACTCCTCTATGACTCCTCTATGACTCCTCTATGACTCCTCTATGACTCCTCTATGACTCCTCTATGACTCCTCTATGACTCCTCTATGACTCCTCTATGACTCCTCTATGACTCCTCTATGACTCCTCTATGACTCCTCTATGACTCCTCTATGACTCCTCTATGACTCCTCTATGACTCCTCTATGACTCCTCTATGACTCCTCTATGACTCCTCTATGACTCCTCTATGACTCCTCTATGACTCCTCTATGACTCCTCTATGACTCCTCTATGACTCCTCTATGACTCCTCTATGACTCCTCTATGACTCCTCTATGACTCCTCTATGACTCCTCTATGACTCCTCTATGACTCCTCTATGACTCCTCTATGACTCCTCTATGACTCCTCTATGACTCCTCTATGACTCCTCTATGACTAGTATGACTCCTCTATGACTCCTCTATGACTCCTCTATGACTCCTCTAGTATGACTCCTCTATGACTCCTCTATAAGAGTATGACTCCTCTATAAAGCTCCTCTATGACTCCTCTATGACTCCTCTATGACTCCTCTATGATTACTATGACTCCTCTATCATATGACTCCTCTATGACTCCTCTATGAGAGTATGACTCCTCTATGACTCCTCTATGACTCCTCTATGACTCCTCTATGAGAGTATGACTCCTCTATGACTCCTCTATGAGAGTATGACTCCTCTATGACTCCTCTATGAGAGTATGACTCCTCTATGACTCCTCTCTGTGAGTATGACTCCTCTATGACTCCTCTATGACTCCTCTATGACTCCTCTATGACTCCTCTATGACTCCTCTATGACTCCTCTATGACTCCTCTATGACTCCTCTCTATGACTCCTCTATAAGAGTATGACTCCTCTATGACTCCTCTATGACTCCTCTATGACTCCTATATGACTCCTCTATGAGAGTATGACTCCTCTATGACTCCTCTATGAGAGTATGACTCCTCTATGACTCCTCTATGAGAGTATGACTCCTCTATGACTCCTCTAGGAGAGTATGACTCCTCTATGACTCCTCTAGGAGAGTATGACTCCTCTATGACTCCTCTAGGAGAGTATGACTCCTCTATGACTCCTCTAGGAGAGTATGACTCCTCTATGACTCCTCTATGAGAGTATGACTCCTCTATGACTCCTCTATGACTCCTCTATGACTCCTCTATAAGAGTATGACTCCTCTATGACTCCTCTATGACTCCTCTATGACTCCTCTATGACTCCTCTATGACTCCTCTATGACTCCTCTATAACTGAGTAAGACTCCTCTATGACTCCTCTATAAGAGTATGACTCCTCTATGACTCCTCTATGACTCCTCTATGACTCCTCTATGACTCCTCTATGACTCCTCTATGACTCCTCTATGACTCCTCTATGAGAGTATGACTCCTCTATGACTCCTCTATGAGACTGACTCCTCTATGACTCCTCTATAAGAGTATGACTCCTCTATGACTCCTCTATGACTCCTCTATGACTCCTCTATAAGACTATGACTCCTCTATAAGAGTATGACTCCTCTATGACTCCTCTATGACTCCTCTATGACTCCTCTATAAGAGTATGACTCCTCTATGACTCCTCTATGACTCCTCTATGACTCCTCTATGACTCCTCTATGACAGTATGACTCCTATATGACTCCTCTACAAGAGTATGACTCCTCTATGACTCCTCTATAAGAGTATGACTCCTCTATGACTCCTCTATAAGAGTATGACTCCTCTATGACTCCTCTATGACTGACTCCTCTATGACTCCTCTATGACTCCTCTATGACTCCTCTATGACTCCTCTATGACTCCTCTATGACTCCTCTATGACTCCTCTATGACTCCTCTATGACTCCTCTATGACTCCTCTATGACTCCTCTATGACTCCTCTATGACTCCTCTATGACTCCTCTATGACTCCTCTATGACTCCTCTATGACTCCTCTATGACTCCTCTATGACTCCTCTATGACTCCTCTATGACTCCTCTATGACTCCTCTATGACTCCTCTATGACTCCTCTATGACTCCTCTATGACTCCTCTATGACTCCTCTATGACTCCTCTATGACTCCTCTATGACTCCTCTATGACTCCTCTATGACTCCTCTATGACTCCTCTATGAGAGTATGACTCCTCTATGACTCCTCTATGACTCCTCTATATGACTCCTCTATGACTCCTCTATGAGACCTCTATGACTCCTCTATGACTCCTCTATGACAGTATGACTCCTATATGACTCCTCTATGACTCCTCTATGACTCCTCTATGACAGTATGACTCCTCTATGACTCCTCTATGACTCCTCTATGACTCCTTTATGACAGTATGACTCCTCTATGACTCCTCTATGACTCTATGACTCCTCTATGACTCCTCTATGACTCTATGACTCCTCTAAGACTCCTCTATGACTCCTCTATGACTCCTCTATGACTCCTCTATGACTCCTCTATGACAGTATGACTCCTCTATGACTCCTCTATGACTCCTCTATGAGAGTATGACTCCTCTATGACTCCTCTATGACTCCTCTATGACTCCTCTATGACTCCTCTATGACTCCTCTATGACTCCTCTATGACTCCTCTATGACTCCTCTATGACAGTATGACTCCTCTATGACTCCTCTATGAGAGTATGACTCCTCTATGACTCCTCTATTAGAGTATGACTCCTCTATGACTCCTCTATGAGAGTATGACTCCTCTATGACTCCTCTATGAGAGTATGACTCCTCTATGACTCCTCTATGAGAGTATGACTCCTCTATGACTCCTCTATGAGAGTATGACTCCTCTATGACTCCTCTATGACTCCTCTATGAGAGTATGACTGACTCCTCTATGACTCCTCTATAAGAGTATGACTCCTCTATGACTCCTCTATGACTCCTCTATGACTCCTCTATGACTCCTCTATGACTCCTCTATGACTCCTCTATGACTCCTCTATGACTCCTCTATGACTCCTCTATGACTCCTCTATGACTGACTCCTCTATGACTCCTCTATGACTCCTCTATGACTCCTCTATGACTCCTCTATGACTCCTCTATGACTCCTCTATGACAGTATGACTCCTCTAAGACTCCTCTATGACTCCTCTATGACTCCTCTATGACTCCTCTATGACTCCTCTATGACTCCTCTATGACTCCTCTGACTCCTCTATGACTGACTCCTCTATGACTCCTCTATGACTCCTCTATGACTCCTCTATGACTCCTCTATGACTCCTCTATGACACGACGTCCTCTATGACTCCTCTATGAGAGTATGACTCCTCTATGACTCCTCTATGACTCCTCTATGACTCCTCTATAAGAGTATGACTCCTCTATGACTCCTCTATGACTCCTCTATGACTCCTCTATGACTCCTCTATGACTGACTCCTCTATGACTCCTCTATAAGACTCCTCTATGACTCCTCTATGAGAGTATGACTCCTCTATGACTCCTCTATAAGACTCCTCTATGACTCCTCTATGACTCCTCTATGACTCCTCTATGACTCCTCTATGACTCCTCTATGACTCCTCTATGACTCCTCTGACTCCTCTATGACTCCTCTATAGAGACTCCTCTATGACTCCTCTCTATGACTCCTCTATGACTCCTCTATGACTCCTCTATGACTCCTCTATGACTCCTCTATGACTCCTCTATGACTCCTCTATGACTCCTCTATGACTCCTCTATGACTCCTCTATGACTCCTCTATGACTCCTCTATGACTCCTCTATGACTCCTCTATGACTCCTCTATGACTCCTCTATGACTCCTCTATGACTCCTCTATGACTCCTCTATAAGAGTATGACTCCTCTATGACTCCTCTATAAGAGTATGACTCCTCTATGACTCCTCTATAAGAGTATGACTCCTCTATGACTCCTCTATGACTCCTCTATGACTCCTCTATAAGAGTATGACTCCTCTATGACTCCTCTATGACTCCTCTATGACTCCTCTATGACTCCTCTATGACTCCTCTATGACTCCTCTATGACTCCTCTATGACTCCTCTATGACTCCTCTATGACTCCTCTATAAGAGTATGACTCCTCTATGACTCCTCTATAAGAGTATGACTCCTCTATGACTCCTCTATGACTCCTCTATGACTCCTCTATGAGAGTATGACTCCTCTATGACTCCTCTATGACTCCTCTATGACTCCTCTATGACTCCTCTATGACTCCTCTGATGACTCCTCTATGACTCCTCTATGACTCCTCTATGACTCCTCTATGACTCCTCTATAAGAGTATGACTCCTCTATGACTCCTCTATGAGAGTATGACTCCTCTATGACTCCTCTATGAGAGTATGACTCCTCTGACTCCTCTATGACTCCTCTATAAGAGTATGACTCCTCTATGACTCCTCTATGACTCCTCTATGACTCCTCTATGACTCCTCTATGAGAGTATGACTCCTCTATGACTCCTCTATGACTCCTCTATGACTCCTCTATGACTCCTCTATGACTCCTCTATGACTCCTCTATGACTCCTCTATGACTCCTCTATGACTCCTCTATGACTCCTCTATGACTCCTCTATGACTCCTCTATGACTCCTCTATGACTCCTCTATGACTCCTCTATGACTCCTCTATGACTCCTCTATAAGAGTATGACTCCTCTATGACTCCTCTATAAGAGTATGACTCCTCTATAAGACTCCTCTATGACTCCTCTATGACTCCTCTATGACTCCTCTATGACTCCTCTATGACTCCTCTATGACTCCTCTATGACTCCTCTATGACTCCTCTATGACTCCTCTATGACTCCTCTATGACTCCTCTATGACTCCTCTATGACTCCTCTATGACTCCTCTATGACTCCTCTATGACTCCTCTATGACTCCTCTATGACTCCTCTATCTATGACTCCTCTATGACTCCTCTATGACAGTATGACTCCTCTATGACTCCTCTATGACTCCTCTATGACTCCTCTATGACTCCTCTATGATGACTCCTCTATGACTCCTCTATGACTCCTCTATGACTCCTCTATGACTCCTCTATAAGAGTATGACTCCTCTATGACTCCTCTATGACTCCTCTATGACTCCTCTATGACTCCTCTATGACTCCTCTATGACTCCTCTATGAGTATGACTCCTCTATGACTCCTCTATGACTCCTCTATGACTCCTCTATGACTCCTCTATGACTCCTCTATGACTCCTCTATAAGAGTATGACTCCTCTATGACTCCTCTATGACTCCTCTATGACTCCTCTATGACTCCTCTATGACTCCTCTATGACTCCTCTATGACTCCTCTATGACTCCTCTATATGACTCCTCTATGACTCCTCTATAAGAGTATGACTCCTCTATGACTCCTCTATAAGAGTATGACTCCTCTATGACTCCTCTATGACTCTCTCTATGACTCCTCTATGACTCCTCTATGACTCCTCTATGACTCCTCTATGACTCCTCTATGACAGTATGACTCCTCTATGACTCCTCTATGAGTCCTCTATGACTCCTCTATGACTCCTCTATGACTCCTCTATGACTCCTCTATGACTCCTCTATGACTCCTCTATGACTCCTCTATGACAGTATGACTCCTCTATGACTCCTCTATGACTCCTCTATGACTCCTCTATGACTCCTCTATGAGAGTATGACTCCTCTATGACTCCTCTATGACAGTATGACTCCTCTATGACTCCTCTATGACTCCTCTATGACTCCTCTATGACTCCTCTATGACTCCTCTATGACTCCTCTATGACTCCTCTATGAGTATGACTCCTCTATGACTCCTCTATATGACTCCTCTATGACTCCTCTATGACTCCTCTATGACTCCTCTATGACTCCTCTATGACTCCTCTATGACTCCTCTATGACTCCTCTATGACTCCTCTATGACTCCTCTATGACTCCTCTATGAGTATGACTCCTCTATGACTCCTCTATGACAGTATGACTCCTCTATGACTCCTCTATAGAGTATGACTCCTCTATGACTCCTCTATGACTCCTCTATGAGTATGACTCCTCTATGACTCCTCTATGACTCCTCTATGACTCCTCTATGACTCCTCTATAAGAGTATGACTCCTCTATGACTCCTCTATAAGAGTATGACTCCTCTATGACTCCTCTATGAGTCCTCTCTGTCACGTCTGACTCCTCTATGTCTGACTCCTCTATGACTCCTCTATAAGAGTATGACTCCTCTATGACTCCTCTATAAGAGTATGACTCCTCTATGACTCCTCTATAAGAGTATGACTCCTCTATGACTCCTATATGACAGTATGACTCCTCTATGACTCCTCTATGACTACTCTATGACTCCTCTATGACTCCTCTATGACTCCTCTATGACTCCTCTATGACTCCTCTATGACTCCTCTATGACAGTATGACTCCT
Source organism: Pezoporus occidentalis (assembly GCF_034315485.1). Classification (NCBI taxonomy): domain Eukaryota; kingdom Metazoa; phylum Chordata; class Aves; order Psittaciformes; family Psittacidae; genus Pezoporus; species Pezoporus occidentalis. The sequence continues at coordinate 46,401 of NW_026915733.1, forward strand.
CTATGACTCCTCTATGACTCCTCTATGACTCCTCTATGACTCCTCTATAAGAGTATGACTCCTCTATGACTCCTCTATGACTCCTCTATGACTCCTCTATGACTCCTCTATGACTCCTCTATGACTCCTCTATGACTCCTCTATGACTCCTCTATGACTCCTCTATGACTCCTCTATGACTCCTCTATGACTCCTCTATGACTCCTCTATGACTCCTCTATGACTCCTCTATGACTCCTCTATGACTCCTCTATGACAGTATGACTCCTCTATGACTCCTCTATGACTCCTCTATGACAGTATGACTCCTCTATGACTCCTCTATGACTCCTCTATGACTCCTCTATGACTCCTCTATGACAGTCTATGACTCCTCTATGACTCCTCTATGACTCCTCTATGACTCCTCTATGACTCCTCTATGACAGTAAGACTCCTCTATGACTCCTCTATGACAGTATGACTCCTCTATGACTCCTCTATGACTCCTCTATGACTCCTCTATGACTCCTCTATGAGAGTATGACTCCTCTATGACTCCTCTATGACAGTATGACTCCTCTATGACTCCTCTATGACAGTATGACTCCTCTATGACTCCTCTATGACAGTATGACTCCTCTATGACTCCTCTATGACTCCAGTATGACTCCTCTATGACTCCTCTATGACTCCTCTATGACTCCTCTATGACTCCTCTATGAGAGTATGACTCCTCTATGACTCCTCTATGACTCCTCTATGACTCCTCTATGACTCCTCTATGACTCCTCTATGACTCCTCTATGACAGTATGACTCCTCTATGACTCCTCTATGACTCCTCTATGACTCCTCTATGACTCCTCTATGACTCCTCTATGACTCCTCTATGACTCCTCTATGAAGAGTATGACTCCTCTATGACTCCTCTATAAGAGTATGACTCCTCTATGACTCCTCTATGACAGTATGACTCCTCTATGACTCCTCTATGACAGTATGACTCCTCTATGACTCCTCTATGACTCCTCTATGACTCCTCTATGACTCCTCTATGACTCCTCTATGACTCCTCTATGACTCCTCTATGACTCCTCTATGACAGTATGACTCCTCTATGACTCCTCTATAAGAGTATGACTCCTCTATGACTCCTCTATGACTCCTCTATGACTCCTCTATGACTCCTCTATGACTCCTCTATGACTCCTCTATGACTCCTCTATGACTCCTCTATGACTCCTCTATGACAGTATGACTCCTCTATGACTCCTCTATGAGAGTATGACTCCTCTATGACTCCTCTATGACTCCTCTATGACTCCTCTATGACTCCTCTATGACTCCTCTATGACTCCTCTATGACTCCTCTATGACTCCTCTATGACTCCTCTATGACTCCTCTATGACTCCTCTATGACTCCTCTATGACTCCTCTATGACTCCTCTATGACTCCTCTATGACTCCTCTATGACTCCTCTATGACTCCTCTATGACTCCTCTATGACTCCTCTATGACTCCTCTATGACTCCTCTATGACTCCTCTATGACTCCTCTATGACTCCTCTATGACTCCTCTATGACTCCTCCTCTATGATGACTCCTCTATGACTCCTCTATGACTCCTCTATGACTCCTCTATGACTCCTCTATGACTCCTCTATGACTCCTCTATGACTCCTCTATGACTCCTCTATGACTCCTCTATGACTCCTCTATGACTCCTCTATGACTCCTCTATGACTCCTCTATGACTCCTCTATGACTCCTCTATGACTCCTCTATGACTCCTCTATGACTCCTCTATGACTCCTCTATGACAGTCTATGACTCCTCTATGACTCCTCTATGACTATGACTCCTCTATGACTCCTCTATGACTCCTCTATGACTCCTCTATGACTCCTCTATGACTCCTCTATGACTCCTCTATGACTCCTCTATGACTCCTCTATGACTCCTCTATGACTCCTCTATGACTCCTCTATGACTCCTCTATGACTCCTCTATGACTCCTCTATGACTCCTCTATGACTCCTCTATGACTCCTCTATGACTCCTCTATGACTCCTCTATGACTCCTCTATGACTCCTCTATGACTCCTCTATGACTCCTCTATGACTCCTCTATGACAGTATGACTCCTCTATGACTCCTCTATGACAGTATGACTCCTCTATGACTCCTCTATGACTCCTCTATGACTCCTCTATGACTCCTCTATGACTCCTCTATGACTCCTCTATGACTCCTCTATGACTCCTCTATGACTCCTCTATGACTCCTCTATGACTCCTCTATGACTCCTCTATGACTCCTCTATGACTCCTCTATGACTCCTCTATGACTCCTCTATGACTCCTCTATGACTCCTCTATGACAGTATGACTCCTCTATGACTCCTCTATGACTCCTCTATGACTCCTCTATGACTCCTCTATGACTCCTCTATGACTCCTCTATGACTCCTCTATGACTCCTCTATGACTCCTCTATGACTCCTCTATGACTCCTCTATGACTCCTCTATGACTCCTCTATGACTCCTCTATGACTCCTCTATGACTCCTCTATGACTCCTCTATGACTCCTCTATGACTCCTCTATGACTCCTCTATGACTCCTCTATGACTCCTCTATGACTCCTCTATGACTCCTCTATGACTCCTCTCTATGACTCCTCTATGACTCCTCTATGACTCCTCTATGACTCCTCTATGACTCCTCTATGACTCCTCTATGACTCCTCTATGACTCCTCTATGACTCCTCTATGACTCCTCTATGACTCCTCTATGACTCCTCTATGACTCCTCTATGACTCCTCTATGACTCCTCTATGACTCCTCTATGACTCCTCTATGACTCCTCTATGACTCCTCTATGACTCCTCTATGACTCCTCTATGACTCCTCTATGACTCCTCTATGACTCCTCTATGACTCCTCTATGACTCCTCTATGACTCCTCTATGACTCCTCTATGACTCCTCTATGACTCCCTCAGTATGACTCCTCTATGACTCCTCTATGACTCCTCTATGACTCCTCTATGACTCCTCTATGACTATGACTCCTCTATGACTCCTCTATGACTCCTCTATGACTCCTCTATGACTCCTCTATGACTCCTCTATGACTCCTCTATGACTCCTCTATGACTCCTCTATGACTCCTCTATGACTCCTCTATGACTCCTCTATGACTCCTCTATGACTCCTCTATGACTCCTCTATGACTCCAGTATGACTCCTCTATGACTCCTCTATCAGTATGACTCCTCTATGACTCCTCTATGACTCCTCTATGACTCCTCTATGACTCCTCTATGACTCCTCTATGACTCCTCTATGACTCCTCTATGACTCCTCTATGACTCCTCTATGACTCCTCTATGACTCCTCTATGACTCCTCTATGACTCCTCTATGACTCCTCTATGACTCCTCTATGACTCCTCTATGACTCCTCTATGACTCCTCTATGACTATGACTCCTCTATGACTCCTCTATGACTCCTCTATGACTCCTCTATGACTCCTCTATGACTCCTCTATGACTCCTCTATGACTCCTCTATGACTCCTCTATGACTCCAGTATGACTCCTCTATGACTCCTCTATGACTCCTCTATGACTCCTCTATGACTCCTCTATGACTCCTCTATGACTCCTCTATGACTCCTCTATGACTCCTCTATGACTCCTCTATGACTCCTCTATGACTCCTCTATGACTCCTCTATGACTCCTCTATGACTCCTCTATGACTCCTCTATGACTCCTCTATGACTCCTCTATGACTCCTCTATGACTCCTCTATGACTCCTCTATGACTCCTCTATGACTCCTCTATGACTCCTCTATGACTCCTCTATGACTCCTCTATGACTCCTCTATGACTCCTCTATGACTCCTCTATGACAGTATGACTCCTCTATGACTCCTATGACTCCTCTATGACTCCTCTATGACTCCTCTATGACTCCTCTATGACTCCTCTATGACTCCTCTATGACTCCTCTATGACTCCTCTATGACTCCTCTATGACTCCTCTATGACTCCTCTATGACTCCTCTATGACTCCTCTATGACTCCTCTATGACTCCTCTATGACTCCTCTATGACTCCTCTATGACTCCTCTATGACTCCTCTATGACTCCTCTATGACTCCTCTATGACTCCTCTATGACTCCTCTATGACTCCTCTATGACTCCTCTATGACTCCTCTATGACTCCTCTATGACTCCTCTATGACTCCTCTATGACTCCTCTATGACAGTATGACTCCTCTATGACTCCTCTATGACTATGACTCCTCTATGACTCCTCTATGACTCCTCTATGACTCCTCTATGACTCCTCTATGACTCCTCTATGACTCCTCTATGACTCCTCTATGACTCCTCTATGACTCCTCTATGACTCCTCTATGACTCCTCTATGACTCCTCTATGACTCCTCTATGACTCCTCTATGACTCCTCTATGACTCCTCTATGACTCCTCTATGACTCCTCTATGACTCCTCTATGACTCCTCTATGACTCCTCTATGACTCTATGACTCCTCTATGACTCCTCTATGACAGTATGACTCCTCTATGACTCCTCTATGACTCCTCTATGACTCCTCTATGACTCCTCTATGACAGACTCCTCTATGACTCCTCTATGACTCCTCTGAGTCCTCTATGACTTCTCTATGACTCCTCTATGACTCCTCTATGACTCCTCTATGACTCCTCTATGACTCCTCTATGACTCCTCTATGACTCCTCTATGACTCCTCTATGACTCCTCTATGACTCCTCTATGACTCCTCTATGACTCCTCTATGACTCCTCTATGACTCCTCTATGACTCCTCTATGACTATGACTCCTCTATGACTCCTCTATGACTCCTCTATGACTCCTCTATGACTCCTCTATGACTCCTCTATGACTCCTCTATGACTCCTCTATGACTCCTCTATGACTCCTCTATGACTCCTCTATGACTCCTCTATGACTCCTCTATGACTCTCTATGACTATGACTCCTCTATGACTCCTCTATGACTCCTCTATGACTCCTCTATGACTCCTCTATGACTCCTCTATGACTCCTCTATGACTCCTCTATGACTCCTCTATGACTCCTCTATGACACGAAGACTCCTCTATGACTCCTCTATGACTCCACTATGACTCCTCTATGACTCCTCTATGACTCTATGACCTCTATGACTCCTCTATGACTCCTCTATGACTCCTCTATGACTCCTCTATGACTCCTCTATGACAGTATGACTCCTCTATGACTCCTCTATGACTCCTCTATGACTCCTCTATGACTCCTCTATGACTCCTCTATGACTCCTCTATGACTCCTCTATGACTCCTCTATGACTCCTCTATGACTCCTCTATGACTCCTCTATGACTCCTCTATGACTCCTCTATGACTCCTCTATGACTCCTCTATGACTCCTCTATGACTCCTCTATGACTCCTCTATGACTCCTCTATGACAGTATGACTCCTCTATGACTCCTCTATGACTCCTCTATGACTCCTCTATGACTCCTCTATGACTCCTCCATGACTCCTCTATGACAATATGACTCCTCTATGACTCCTCTATGACAGTATGACTCCTCTATGACTCCTCTATGACTCCTCTATGACTCCTCTATGACTCCTCTATGACTCCTCTATGACTCCTCTATGACTCCTCTATGACTCCTCTATGACTCCTCTATGACTCCTCTATGACTCCTCTATGACTCCTCTATGACTCCTCTATGACTCCTCTATGACTCCTCTATGACTCCTCTATGACTCCTCTATGACTCCTCTATGACTCCTCTATGACTCCTCTATGACTCCTCTATGACTCCTCTATGACTCCTCTATGACTCCTCTATGACTCCTCTATGACTCCTCTATGACTCCTCTATGACTCCTCTATGACTCCTCTATGACTCCTCTATGACTCCTCTATGACTCCTCTATGACTCCTCTATGACTCCTCTATGACTCCTCTATGACTCCTCTATGACTCCTCTATGACAGTATGACTCCTCTATGACTCCTCTATGACTCCTCTATGACCGCTCTATGACTCCTCTATGACTCCTCTATGACTCCTCTATGACTCCTCTATGACTCCTCTATGACTCCTCTATGACTCCTCTATGACTCCTCTATGACTCCTCTATGACTCCTCTATGACTCCTCTATGACTCCTCTATGACTCCTCTATGACTCTCTATCTATGACTCCTCTATGACTCCTCTATGACTCCTCTATGACTCCTCTATGACTCCTCTATGACTCCTCTATGACTCCTCTATGACTCCTCTATGACTCCTCTATGACTCCTCTCTATGACTCCTCTATGACTCCTCTATGACTCCTCTATGACTCCTCTATGACTCCTCTATGACTCCTCTATGACTATGACTCTATGACTCCTCTATGACTCCTCTATGACTCCTCTATGACTCCTCTATGACTCCTCTATGACTCCTCTATGACTCCTCTATGACTCCTCTATGACTCCTCTATGACAGTATGACTCCTCTATGACTCCTCTATGACTCCTCTATGACTCCTCTATGACTCCTCTATGACTCTCTATGACTCCTCTATGACTCCTCTATCTATGACTCCTCTATGACTCCTCTATGACTCCTCTATGACTCCTCTATGACTCCTCTATGACTCCTCTATGACTATGACTCCTCTATGACTCCTCTATGACTCCTCTATGACTCCTCTATGACTCCTCTATGACTCCTCTATGACACCTCTATGACTCTATGACTCCTCTATGACAGTATGACTCCTCTATGACTCCTCTATGACTCCAGTATGACTCCTCTATGACAGTATGATTCCTCTATGACTCCTCTATGACTCCTCTATGACTCCTCTATGACTCCTCTATGACTCCTCTATGACTCCTCTATGACTCCTCTATGACTCCTCTATGACTCCTCTATGACTCCTCTATGACTCCTCTATGACTCCTCTATGACTCCTCTATGACTCCTCTATGACTCCTCTATGACAGTATGACTCCTCTATGACTCCTCTATGACTCCTCTATGACTCCTCTATGACTCCTCTATGACTCTATGACTCCTCTATGACTCCTCTATGACTCCTCTATGACTCCTCTATGACTCCTCTATGACTATGACTCCTCTATGACTCCTCTATGACTCTCTCTATGACTCCTCTATGACTCCTCTATGACTCCTCTATGACTCCTCTATGACTCCTCTATGACTCCTCTATGACTCCTCTATGACTCCTCTATGACTATGACTCCTCTATGACTCCTCTATGACTCCTCTATGACTCCTCTATGACAGTATGACTCCTCTATGACTCCTCTATGACTCTATGACTCCTCTATGACTCCTCTATGACTCCTCTATGACTCCTCTATGACTCCTCTATGACTATGACTCCTCTATGACTCCTCTATGACTCCTCTATGACTCCTCTATGACTCCTCTATGACTCCTCTATGACTCCTCTATGACTCCTCTATGACAGTATGACTCCTCTATGACAGTATGACTCCTCTATGACTCCTCTATGACAGTATGACTCCTCTATGACTCCTCTATGACAGTATGACTCCTCTATGACTCCTCTATGACTCCTCTATGACTCCTCTATGACTCCTCTATGACTCCTCTATGACTCCTCTATGACTCCTCTATGACTCCTCTATGACTCCTCTATGACTCCTCTATGACTCCTCTATGACTCCTCTATGACTCCTCTATGACTCCTCTATGACTCCTCTATGACTCCTCTATGACTCCTCTATGACTCCTCTATGACTCCTCTATGACGGTATGACTCCTCTATGACTCCTCTATGACGGTATGACTCCTCTATGACTCCTCTATGACTCCTCTATGACAGTATGACTCCTCTATGACTCCTCTATGACTCCTCTATGACTCCTCTATGACTCCTCTATCACTCCTCTATGACTCCTCTATGACTCCTCTATGACTCCTCTATGACTCCTCTATGACTCCTCTATGACTCACTCCTATGACCCCTATGACTCCTCTATGACTCCTCTATGACTCCTCTATGACTCCTCTATGACTCCTCTATGACACCTCTATGACTCCTCTATGACTCCTCTATGACTCCTCTATGACTCCTCTATGACTCCTCTATGACTCCTCTATGACTCCTCTATGACTCCTCTATGACTCCTCTATGACTCCTCTATGACTCCTCTATGACTCCTCTATGACTCCTCTATGACTCCTCTATGACTCCTCTATGACTCCTCTATGACTCCTCTATGACTCCTCTATGACACCTCTATGACAGTATGACTCCTCTATGACTCCTCTATGACTCCTCTATGACTCCTCTATGACTCCTCTATGACTCCTCTATGACTCCTCTATGACTCCTCTATGACTCCTCTATGACTCCTCTATGACTCCTCTATGACTCCTCTATGACTCTCCTATGACTCTCCTATGACTCCTCTATGACTCCTCTATGACTCCTCTATGACTCCTCTATGACTCCTCTATGACTCCTCTATGACTCCTCTATGACTCCTCTATGACTCCTCTATGACTCCTCTATGACTCCTCTATGACTCCTCTATGACTCCTCTATGACTCCTCTATGACTCCTCTATGACTCCTCTATGACTCCTCTATGACTCCTCTATGACTCCTCTATGACTCCTCTATGACTGACTCCTCTATGACTCCTCTATGACTCCTCTATGACTCCTCTATGACTCCTCTATGACTCCTCTATGACTCCTCTATGACTCCTCTATGACTCCTCTATGACTCCTCTATGACTCCTCTATGACAGTATGACTCCTCTATGACTCCTCTATGACAGTATGACTCCTCTACGACTCCTCTATGACAGTATGACTCCTCTACGACTCCTCTATGACAGTATGACTCCTCTATGACTCCTCTATGACAGTATGACTCCTCTATGACTCCTCTATGACTCCTCTATGACTCCTCTATGACTCCTCTATGACTCCTCTATGACTCCTCTATGACTCCTCTATGACTCCTCTATGACTCCTCTATGACTCCTCTATGACTCCTCTATGACTCCTCTATGACTCCTCTATGACTCCTCTATGACTCCTCTATGACTCCTCTATGACTCCTCTATGACTCCTCTATGACTCCTCTATGACTCCTCTATGGTATGACTCCTCTATGGTATGACTCCTCTATGACTCCTCTATGACTCCTCTATGACTCCTCTATGACTCCTCTATGACAGTATGACTCCTCTATGACTCCTCTATGACAGTATGACTCCTCTATGACTCCTCTATGACTCCTCTATGACTCCTCTATGACTCCTCTATGACTCCTCTATGACTCCTCTATGACTCCTCTATGTCTCCTCTATGACTCCTCTATGACTCCTCTATGACTCCTCTATGACAGTATGACTCCTCTATGACTCCTCTATGACTCTATGACTCCTCTATGACTCCTCTATGACTCCTCTATGACTCCTCTATGACTCCTCTATGACTCCTCTATGACTCCTCTATGACTCCTCTATGACTCCTCTATGACTCCTCTATGACTCCTCTATGACTATGACTCCTCTATGACTCCTCTATGACTCCTCTATGACTCCTCTATGACTCCTCTATGACTCCTCTATGACTCCTCTATGACTCCTCTATGACTATGACTCCTCTATGACTCCTCTATGACTCCTCTATGACTCCTCTATGACTCCTCTATGACTCCTCTATGACTCCTCTATGACTCCTCTATGACTCCTCTATGACTCCTCTATGACTCCTCTATGACTCCTCTATGACAGTATGACTCCTCTATGACTCCTCTATGACAGTATGACTCCTCTATGACTCCTCTATGACTACGACTCCTCTATGACTCCCTACTCTACTCTATGACTACTATATGACTCCTCTATGACTCTATGACTCCTCTATGACTCCTCTATGACTCCTCTATGACTACTCTATGACTCCTCTATGACTCCTCTATGACAGTATGACTCCTCTATGACTCCTCTATGACAGTATGACTCCTCTATGACTCCTCTATGACTCCTCTATGACTCCTCTATGACTCCTCTATGACTCCTCTATGACTCCTCTATGACTCCTCTATGACTCCTCTATGACTCCTCTATGACAGTATGACTCCTCTATGACTCCTCTAGTATGACTCCTCTATGACTCCTCTATGACTCCTCTATGACTCCTCTATGACTCCTCTATGACTCCTCTATGACTCCTCTATGACTCCTCTATGACTCCTCTATGACTCCTCTATGACTCCTCTATGACTCCTCTATGACTATGACTCCTCTATGACTCCTCTATGACAGTATGACTCCTCTATGACTCCTCTATCTATGACTCCTCTATGACTCCTCTATGACTATGACTCCTCTATGACTCCTCTATGACTCCTCTATGACAGTATGACTCCTCTATGACTCCTCTATGACTCCTCTATGACTCCTCTATGACTCCTCTATGACAGTATGACTCCTCTATGACTCCTCTATGACTCCTCTATGACTCCTCTATGACTCCTCTATGACTCCTCTATGACTCCTCTATGACTCCTCTATGACTCCTCTATGACTCCTCTATGACTCCTCTATGACTCCTCTATGACTCCTCTATGACTCCTCTATGACTCCTCTATGACTCCTCTATGACTCCTCTATGACTCCTCTATGACTCCTCTATGACTCCTCTATGACTCCTCTATGACTCCTCTATGACTCCTCTATGACTCCTCTATGACTCCTCTATGACTCCTCTATGACTCCTCTATGACAATATGACTCCTCTATGACTCCTCTATGACTCCTCTATGACACCTCTATGACACCTCTATGACAGCATGACTCCTCTATGACTCCTCTATGACTCCTCTATGACTCCTCTATGACTCCTCTATGACTCCTCTATGACTCCTCTATGACTCCTCTATGACTCCTCTATGACTCCTCTATGACTCCTCTATGACAGTATGATTCCTCTATGACTCCTCTATGAGTCCTCTATGACTCCTCTATGACTCCTCTATGACAGTATGACTCCTCTATGACTCCTCTATGACTCCTCTATGACTCCTCTATGACTCCTCTATGACTCCTCTATGACTCCTCTATGACTCTCTCTATGACTCCTCTATGACTCCTCTATGACTCCTCTATGACTCCTCTATGACTCTCCTATGACTCCTCTATCTCTATGACTCCTCTATGACTCCTCTATGACTCCTCTATGACTCCTCTATGACTCCTCTATGACTCCTCTATGACTCTCCTATGACTCCTCTATGACTCCTCTATGACTCCTCTATGACTCCTCTATGACTCCTCTATGACTCCTCTATGACTCCTCTATGACTCCTCTATGACTCCTCTATGACTCCTCTATGACTCCTCTATGACTCCTCTATGACTCCTCTATGACTCCTCTATACACTATGACTATGACTCCTCTATGACTCCTCTATGACTCCTCTATGACTCCTCTATGACTCCTCTATGACTCCTCTATGACTCCTCTATGACTCCTCTATGACTCCTCTATGACTCCTCTCTATGACTCCTCTATGACTCCTCTATGACTCTATGACTCCTCTATGACTCCTCTATGACTCCTCTATGACAGTATGACTCCTCTATGACTCCTCTATGACTCCTCTATGACTCCTCTATGACTCCTCTATGACAGTATGACTCCTCTATGACTCCTCTATGACTCCTCTATGACTCCAGTATGACTCCTCTATGACTCCTCTATGACTCCTCTATGACTCCTCTATGACTCCTCTATGACAGTATGACTCCTCTATGACTCCTCTATGACTCTATGACTCCTCTATGACTCCTCTATGACAGTATGACTCCTCTATGACTCCTCTATGACAGTATGACTCCTCTATGACTCCTCTATGTATGACTCCTCTATGACTCCTCTATGACAGTATGACTCCTCTATGACTCCTCTATGACTACTCTATGACTCCTCTATGACTCCTCTATGACTCCAAGACTACTCTATGACTCCTCTATGACAGTATGACTCCTCTATGACTCCTCTATGACAGTATGACTCCTCTATGACAGTATGACTCCTCTATGACTCCTCTATGACAGTATGACTCCTCTATGACTCCTCTATGACTCCTCTATGACTCCTCTATGACTCCTCTATGACTCCTCTATGACTCCTCTATGACTCCTCTATGACAGTATGACTCCTCTATGACTCCTCTATGACAGTATGACTCCTCTATGACTCCTCTATGACAGTATGACTCCTCTATGACTCCTCTATGACAGTATGACTCCTCTATGACTCCTCTATAGTATGACTCCTCTATGACTCCTCTATGACTCCTCTATGACTCCTCTATGACTCCTCTATGACTCCTCTATGACTCCTCTATGACTCCTCTATGACTCCTCTATGACTCCTCTATGACTCCTCTATGACTCCTCTACGACTCCTCTATGACGGTATGACTCCTCTATGACTCCTCTATGACGGTATGACTCCTCTATGACTCCTCCATGACAGTATGACTCCTCTATGACTCCTCTATGACAGTATGACTCCTCTATGACTCCTCTATGACAGTATGACTCCTCTATGACTCCTCTATGACAGTATGACTCCTCTATGACTCCTCTATGACAGTATGACTCCTCTATGACTCCTCTATGACAGTATGACTCCTCTATGACTCCTCTATGACAGTATGACTCCTCTATGACTCCTCTATGACTCCTCTATGACTCCTCTATGACTCCTCTATGACTCCTCTATGACTCCTCTATGACTCCTCTATGACTCCTCTATGACTCCTCTATGACAGTATGACTCCTCTATGACTCCTCTATGACAGTATGACTCCTCTATGACTCTATGACTCCTCTATGACTCCTCTATGACAGTATGACTCCTCTATGACTCCTCTATGACAGTATGACTCCTCTATGACTCCTCTATGACAGTATGACTCCTCTATGACTCCTCTATGACAGTATGACTCCTCTATGACTCCTCTATGACAGTATGACTCCTCTATGACTCCTCTATGACAGTATGACTCCTCTATGACTCCTCTATGACAGTATGACTCCTCTATGACTCCTCTATGACAGTATGACTCCTCTATGACTCCTCTATGACAGTATGACTCCTCTATGACTCCTCTATGACAGTATGACTCCTCTATGACTCCTCTATGACAGTATGACTCCTCTATGACTCCTCTATGACAGTATGACTCCTCTATGACTCCTCTATGACAGTATGACTCCTCTATGACTCCTCTATGACAGTATGACTCCTCTGACTCCTCTATGACTCCTCTATGACAGTATGACTCCTCTATGACTCCTCTATGACAGTATGACTCCTCTATGACTCCTCTATGACAGTATGACTCCTCTATGACTCCTCTATGACAGTATGACTCCTCTATGACTCCTCTATGACTCCTCTATGACTCCTCTATGACTCCTCTATGACTCCTCTATGACTCCTCTATGACTCCTCTATGACTCCTCTATGAGTATGACTCCTCTATGACTCCTCTATGACTCCTCTATGACTCCTCTATGACTCCTCTATGACTCCTCTATGACTCCTCTATGACTCCTCTATGACTCTATGACTCCTCTATGACTCCTCTATGACTCCTCTATGACTCCTCTATGACTCCTCTATGACTCCTCTATGACACTATGACTCCTCTATGACTCCTCTATGACTCCTCTATGACTCCTCTATGACTCCTCTATGACTCCTCTATGACTCCTCTATGACTCCTCTATGACTCCTCTATGACAGTATGACTCCTCTATGACTCCTCTATGACAGTATGACTCCTCTATGACTCCTCTATGACAGACTCCTCTATGACTCCTCTATGACTATGACTCCTCTATGACTCCTCTATGACTCCTCTATGACTCCTCTATGACTCCTCTATGACTCCTCTATGACTCCTCTATGCCTCCTCTATGACTCCTCTATGCCTCCTCTATGACTCCTCTATGACTCCTCTATGACTCCTCTATGACTACTCTATGACTCCTCTATGACACCTCTATGACACCTCTATGACTCCTCTATGACTCCTCTATGACTCCTCTATGACTCCTCTATGACTCCTCTATGACTCCTCTATGACTCCTCTATGACTCCTCTATGACTCCTCTATGACTCCTCTATGACTCCTCTATGACTCCTCTATGACTCCTCTATGACTCCTCTATGACTCCTCTATGACTCTATGACTCCTCTATGACTCCTCTATGACTATGACTCCTCTATGACTCCTCTATGACTCCTCTATGACTCCTCTATGACTCCTCTATGACTCCTCTATGACTCCTCTATGACTCCTCTATGACTCCTCTATGACTCCTCTATGACTCCTCTATGACTCCTCTATGACTCTCCTATGACTCTCCTATGACTCTCCTATGACTCTCCTATGACTCCTCTATGACTCCTCTATGACTCCTCTATGAGTCCTCTATGACACCTCTATGACAGTATGATTCCTCTATGACTCCTCTATGACTCCTCTATGACTCCTCTATGACTCCTCTATGACTCCTCTATGACTCCTCTATGACTCCTCTATGACTCCTCTATGACTCCTCTATGACTCCTCTATGACTCCTCTATGACTCTCCTATGACTCCTCTATGACTCCTCTATGACTCCTCTATGACTCCTCTATGACACCTCTATGACAGTATGATTCCTCTATGACTCCTCTATGACTCCTCTATGAGTCCTCTATGACTCCTCTATGACACCTCTATGACAGTATGATTCCTCTATGACTCCTCTATGACTCCTCTATGACTCCTCTATGACTCCTCTATGACTCCTCTATGACTCCTCTATGACAGTATGACTCCTCTATGACTCCTCTATGACTCCTCTATGACTCCTCTATGACTCCTCTATGACTCCTCTATGACTCCTCTATGACTCCTCTATGACTCCTCTATGACTCCTCTATGACTCCTCTATGACTCCTCTATGACTCCTCTATGACTCCTCTATGACTCCTCTATGACTCCTCTATGACTCTCTCTATGACTCCTCTATGACTCCTCTATGACTCCTCTATGACTCCTCTATGACTCCTCTATGACTCCTCTATGACTCCTCTATGACTCCTCTATGACTCCTCTATGACTCCTCTATGACTCCTCTATGACTCCTCTATGACTCCTCTATGACTCCTCTATATGACTCCTCTATGACTCCTCTATGACTCCTCTATGACTCTATGACTCTATGACTCCTCTATGACTCCTCTATGACTCCTCTATGACTCCTCTATGACTCCTCTATGACTCCTCTATGACTCCTCTATGACTCCTCTATGACTCCTCTATGACTCCTCTATGACTCCTCTATGACTCCTCTATGACTCTATGACTCCTCTATGACTCCTCTATGACTCCTCTATGACTCCTCTATGACTCCTCTATGACTCCTCTATGACTCCTCTATGACTCCTCTATGACTCCTCTATGACTCCTCTATGACTCCTCTATGACTCCTCTATGACTCTATGACTCTCTATGACTCCTCTATGACTCCTCTATGACTCCTCTATGACTCCTCTATGACTCCTCTATGACTCCTCTATGACTCCTCTATGACTCCTCTATGACTCCTCTATGACTCCTCTATGACTCCTCTATGACTCCTCTATCTATGACTCCTCTATGACTCCTCTATGACTCCTCTATGACTCCTCTATGACTCCTCTATGACTCCTCTATGACTCCTCTATGACTCCTCTATGACTCCTCTATGACTCCTCTATGACTCTATGACTCCTCTATGACTCCTCTATGACTCCTCTATGACTCCTCTATGACTCCTCTATGACTCCTCTATGACTCCTCTATGACTCCTCTATGACAGTATGACTCCTCTATGACTCCTCTATGACTATGACTCCTCTATGACTCCTCTATGACTCCTCTATATGACTCCTCTATGACTCCTCTATGACTCCTCTATGACTCCTCTATGACTCCTCTATGACTCCTCTATGACTCCTCTATGACTCCTCTATGACTCCTCTATGACTCCTCTATGACTCCTCTATGACTCCTCTATGACTCCTCTATGACTCCTCTATGACTCCAGTATGACTCCTCTATGACTCCTCTATGACTCCTCTATGACTCCTCTATGACTCCTCTATGACAGTATGACTCCTCTATGACTCCTCTATGACAGTATGACTCCTCTATGACTCCTCTATGACTCCTCTATGACTCCTCTATGACTCCTCTATGACTCCTCTATGACTCCTCTATGACTCCTCTATGACTCCTCTATGACTCCTCTATGACTCCTCTATGACTCCTCAATGACTCCTCTATGACTCCTCTATGACTCCTCTATGACTCCTCTATGACCTCTATGACTCCTCTATGACTCCTCTATGACTCCTCTATGACAGTATGACTCCTCTATGACTCCTCTATGACACTCCTCTATGACTCCTCTATGACTCCTCTATGACTCCTCTATGACTCCTCTATGACTCCTCTATGACTCCTCTATGACTCCTCTATGACTCCTCTATGACTCCTCTATGACTCCTCTATGACTCCTCTATGACTCCTCTATGACTCCTCTATGACTCCTCTATGACTCCTCTATGACTCCTCTATGACTCCTCTATGACTCCTCTATGACTCCTCTATGACTCCTCTATGACTCCTCTATGACTCCTCTATGACTCCTCTATGACTCCTCTATGACTCCTCTATGACTCTATGACTCCTCTATGACTCCTCTATGACTCCTCTATGACTCCTCTATGACTCCTCTATGACTCCTCTATGACTCCTCTATGACTCCTCTATGACTCCTCTATGACTCCTCTATGACTCCTCTATGACTCCTCTATGACTCCTCTATGACTCCTCTATGACTATGACTCCTCTATGACTCCTCTATGACTCCTCTATGACTCCTCTATGACAGTATGACTCCTCTATGACTCCTCTATCTATGACTCCTCTATGACTCCTCTATGACAGTATGACTCCTCTATGACTCCTCTATGACTCCTCTATGACTCCTCTATGACTCCTCTATGACTCCTCTATGACTCCTCTATGACTCCTCTATGACTCCTCTATGACTCCTCTATGACTCCTCTATGACTCCTCTATGACTCCTCTATGACTCCTATGACTCCTCTATGACTCCTCTATGACAGTATCTCCTCTATGACTCCTCTATGACTCCTCTATGACTCCTCTATGACTCCTCTATGACTCCTCTATGACTCCTCTATGACTCCTCTATGACTCCTCTATGACTCCTCTATGACTCCTCTATGACTCCTCTATGACTGACTCCTCTATGACTCCTCTATGACTCCTCTATGACTCCTCTATGACTCCTCTATGACAGTATGACTCCTCTATGACTCCTCTATGACTCCTCTATGACTCCTCTATGACTCCTCTATGACTCCTCTATGACTCCTCTATGACAGTATGACTCCTCTATGACTCCTCTATGACTCCTCTATGACTCCTCTATGACTCCTCTATGACTCCTCTATGACTCCTATGACTCCTCTATGACTCCTCTATGACTCCTCTATGACTCCTCTATGACTCCTCTATGACTCCTCTATGACTCCTCTATGACTCCTCTATGACTCCTCTATGACTCCTCTATGACTCCTCTATGACTCCTCTATGACTCCTCTATGACTCCTCTATGACTCCTCTATGACTCCTCTATGACTCCTCTATGACTCCTCTATGACTCCTCTATGACTCCTCTATGACTCCTCTATGACTCCTCTATGACTCCTCTATGACTCCTCTATGACTCCTCTATGACTCCTCTATGACTCCTCTATGACTCCTCTATGACTCCTCTATGACTCCTCTATGACTCCTCTATGACTCTATGACTCCTCTATGACAGTATGACTCCTCTATGACTCCTCTATGACTCCTCTATGACTCCTCTATGACTCCTCTATGACTCCTCTATGACTTCTATGACTCCTCTATGACTCCTCTATGACTCCTCTATGACTCCTCTATGACTCCTCTATGACTCCTCTATGACTCCTCTATGACTCCTCTATGACTCCTCTATGACTCCTCTATGACTCCTCTATGACTCCTCTATGACTCCTCTATGACTCCTCTATGACTCCTCTATGACTCCTCTATGACTCCTCTATGACTCCTCTATGACTCCTCTATGACTCCTCTATGACTCCTCTATGACTCCTCTATGACTCCTCTATGACTCCTCTATGACTCCTCTATGACTCCTCTATGACTCTATGACTCCTCTATGACTCCTCTATGACTCCTCTATGACTCCTCTATGACTCCTCTATGACTATGACTCCTCTATGACTCCTCTATGACAGTATGACTCCTCTATGACTCCTCTATGACTCCTCTATGACTCCTCTATGACTCCTCTATGACTCCTCTATGACAGTATGACTCCTCTATGACTCCTCTATGACTCCTCTATGACTCCTCTATGACTCCTCTATGACTCCTCTATGACTCCTCTATGACTGACTCCTCTATGACTCCTCTATGACTCCTCTATGACTCCTCTATGACTCCTCTATGACTCCTCTATGACTCCTCTATGACTCCTCTATGACTCCTCTATGACTCCTCTATGACTCCTCTATGACAGTATGACTCCTCTATGACTCCTCTATGACTCCTCTATGACTCCTCTATGACTCCTCTATGACTCCTCTATGACTCCTCTATGACTCCTCTATGACAGTATGACTCTATGACTCCTCTATGACTCCTCTATGACTCCTCTATGACTCCTCTATGACTCCTCTATGACTCCTCTATGACTCCTCTATGACTCCTCTATGACTCCTCTATGACTCCTCTATGACTCCTCTATGACTCCTCTATGACTCCTCTATGACTCCTCTATGACTCCTCTATGACTCCTCTATGACTCCTCTATGACTCCTCTATGACTCCTCTATGACTCCTCTATGACTCCTCTATGACTCCTCTATGACTCCTCTATTCTATGACTCCTCTATGACTCCTCTATGACTCCTCTATGACTCCTCTATGACTCCTCTATGACTCTATGACTCCTCTATGACTCCTCTATGACTCCTCTATGACTCCTCTATGACTCCTCTATGACTCCTCTATGACTCCTCTATGACTCCTCTATGACTCCTCTATGACTCCTCTATGACTCCTCTATGACTCCTCTATGACTCCTCTATGACTCCTCTATGACTCCTCTATGACTCCTCTATGACTCCTCTATGACTCCTCTATGACTCCTCTATGACTATGACTCCTCTATGACTCCTCTATGACTCCTCTATGACTCCTCTATGACTCCTCTATGACTCCTCTATGACTCCTCTATGACTCCTCTATGACTCCTCTATGACTCCTCTATGACTCCTCTATGACTCTATGACTCCTCTATGACAGTATGAAGACTCTATGACTCCTCTATGACTCCTCTATGACTCCTCTATGACTCCTCTATGACTCCTCTATGACTCCTCTATGACTCCTCTATGACTCCTCTATGACTCCTCTATGACTCCTCTATGACTCCTCTATGACTCCTCTATGACAGTATGACTCCTCTATGACTCCTCTATGACTCCTCTATGACTCCTCTATGACTCCTCTATGACTCCTCTATGACTCCTCTATGACTCCTCTATGACTCCTCTATGACTCCTCTATGACTCCTCTATGACTCCTCTATGACTCCTCTATGACTCCTCTATGACTCCTCTATGACTCCTCTATGACTCCTCTATGACTCCTCTATGACAGTATGACTCCTCTATGACTCCTCTATGACAGTATGACTCCTCTATGACTCCTCTATGACTCTTCTATGACTCCTCTATGACTCCTCTATGACTCCTCTATGACTCCTCTATGACTCCTCTATGACTCCTCTATGACTCCTCTATGTATGACTCCTCTATGACTCCTCTATGACTCCTCTATGACTCCTCTATGACTCCTCTATGACTCCTCTATGACTCCTCTATGACTCCTCTATGACTCCTCTATGACAGTATGACTCCTCTATGACTCCTCTATGACTCCTCTATGACTCCTCTATGACTCCTCTATGACTCCTCTATGACTCCTCTATGACTCCTCTATGACTCTATGACTCCTCTATGACTCCTCTATGACTCCTCTATGACTCCTCTATGACTCCTCTATGACAGTATGACTCCTCTATGACTCCTCTATGACAGTATGACTCCTCTATGACTCCTCTATGACTCTATGACTCCTCTATGACTCCTCTATGACTCCTCTATGACTCCTCTATGACTCCTCTATGACTCCTCTATGACTCCTCTATGACTCCTCTATGACTCCTCTATGACTCCTCTATGACTCCTCTATGACTCCTCTATGACTCCTCTATGACTCCTCTATGACTCCTCTATGACTCCTCTATGACTCCTCTATGACTCCTCTATGACTCCAGTATGACTCCTCTATGACTCCTCTATGACTCCTCTATCTATGACTCCTCTATGACTCCTCTATGACTCCTCTATGACTCCTCTATGACTCCTCTATGACTCCTCTATGACTCCTCTATGACTCCTCTATGACTCCTCTATGACTCCTCTATGACTCCTCTATGACTCCTCTATGACTCCTCTATGACTCCTCTATGACTCCTCTATGACTCCTCTATGACTCCTCTATGACTCCTCTATGACTCCTCTATGACTCCTCTATGACTCCTCTATGACTCCTCTATGACTCCTCTATGACTCCTCTATGACAGTATGACTCCTCTATGACTCCGCTATGACAGTATGACTCCTCTATGACACCTCTATGACAGTATGATTCCTCTATGACTCCTCTATGACTCCTCTATGACTCCTCTATGACTCCTCTATGACAGTATGATTCCTCTATGACTCCTCTATGACTCCTCTATGACTCCTCTATGACTCCTCTAAGACTCCTCTATGACTCCTCTATGACTCCTCTGACCCCTATGACTCCTCTATGACTCCTCTATGACAGTATGACTCCTCTATGACTCCTCTATGACTCCTCTATGACAGTATGACTCCTCTATGACTCCTCTATGACTCCTCTATGACTCCTCTATGACTCCTCTATGACTCTCCTATGACTCCTCTATGACTCCTCTATGACTCCTCTATGACTCCTCTATGACTCCTCTATGACTCCTCTATGACAGTATGACTCCTCTATGACTCCTCTATGACTCCTCTATGACTCCTCTATGACTCCTCTATGACTCCTCTATGACTCCTCTATGACTCCTCTATGACTCCTCTATGACTCCTCTATGACTCCTCTATGACTCCTCTATGACTCCTCTATGACTCCTCTATGACAGTATGACTCCTCTATGACTCCTCTATGACAGTATGACTCCTCTATGACTCCTCTATGACTCCTCTATGACTCCTCTATGACTCCTCTATGACAGTATGACTCCTCTATGACTCCTCTATGACAGTATGACTCCTCTATGACTCCTCTATGACAGTATGACTCCTCTATGACTCCTCTATGACAGTATGACTCCTCTATGACTCCTCTATGACAGTATGACTCCTCTATGACTCCTCTATGACAGTATGACTCCTCTATGACTCCTCTATGACAGTATGACTCCTCTATGACTCCTCTCTATGACTCTATCTATGACTCCTCTATGACTCCTCTATGACTCCTCTATGACAGTATGACTCCTCTATGACTCCTCTATGACTCCTCTATGACTCCTCTATGACTCTATGACTCCTCTATGACTCCTCTATGACTCCTCTATGACTCCTCTATGACTCCTCTATGACTCCTCTGTGACTCCTCTATGACTCCTCTATGACTCCTCTATGACTCCTCTATGACTCCTCTATGACTCCTCTATGACTCCTCTATGACTCCTCTATGGTATGACTCCTCTATGACTCCTCTATGACTCCTCTATGACTCCTCTATGACTCCTCTATGACTCCTCTATGACTCCTCTATGACTCCTCTATGACTCCTCTATGACTCCTCTATGACTCCTCTATGACTCCTCTATGACAGTATGACTCCTCTATGACTCCTCTATGACAGTATGACTCCTCTATGACTCCTCTATGACAGTATGACTCCTCTATGACTCCTCTATGACAGTATGACTCCTCTATGACTCCTCTATGACAGTATGACTCCTCTATGACTCCTCTATGACTCCTCTATGACTCCTCTATGACCTCCTCTATGACAGTATGACTCCTCTATGACTCCTCTATGACTCCTCTATGACTCCTCTATGACTCCTCTATGACTCCTCTATGACTCCTCTATGACTCCTCTATGACTCCTCTATGACAGTATGACTCCTCTATGACTCCTCTATGACTCTCCTATCACTCTCCTATGACTCCTCTATGACTCCTCTATGACTCCTCTATGACTCCTCTATGACTCCTCTATGACACCTCTATGACAGTATGACTCCTCTATGACTCCTCTATGACAGTATGACTCCTCTATGACTCCTCTATGACTCCTCTATGACTCCTCTATGACTCCTCTATGACAGTATGACTCCTCTATGACTCCTCTATGACAGTATGACTCCTCTATGACTCCTCTATGACGGTATGACTCCTCTATGACTCCTCTATGACTCCTCTATGACAGTATGACTCCTCTATGACTCCTCTATGACAGTATGACTCCTCTATGACTCCTCTATGACAGTATGACTCCTCTATGACTCCTCTATGACAGTATGACTCCTCTATGACTCCTCTATGACTCCTCTATGACTCCTCTATGACTCCTCTATGACAGTATGACTCCTCTATGACTCCTCTATGACTCCTCTATGACTCCTCTATGACTCCTCTATGACTCCTCTCTGACAGTATGACTCCTCTATGACTCCTCTATGACAGTATGACTCCTCTATGACTCCTCTATGACAGTATGACTCCTCTATGACTCCTCTATGACTCCTCTATGACTCCTCTATGACTCCTCTATGACTCCTCTATGACTCCTCTATGACTCTCTCTATGACTCCTCTATGACTCCTCTATGACTCCTCTATGACTCCTCTATGACTCCTCTATGACAGCTATGACTCCTCTATGACTCCTCTATGACTCCTCTATGACTCCTCTATGACTCCTCTATGACTCCTCTATGACTCCTCTATGACTCCTCTATGACTCCTCTATGACTCCTCTATGACTCCTCTATGACACCTCTATGACAGTATGACTCCTCTATGACTCCTCTATGACTCCTCTATGACTCCTCTATGACTCCTCTATGACTCCTCTATGACTCCTCTATGACTCCTCTATGACTCCTCTATGACTCCTCTATGACTCCTCTATGACTCCTCTATGACTCCTCTATGACTCCTCTATGACTCCTCTATGACTCCTCTATGACTCCTCTATGACTCCTCTATGACTCCTCTATGACTCTCCTATGACTCTCCTATGACTCCTCTATGACTCCTCTATGACTCCTCTATGACTCCTCTATGACTCCTCTATGACACCTCTATGACACCTCTATGACTCCTCTATGACTCCTCTATGACTCCTCTATGACTCCTCTATGACTCCTCTATGACTCTTCTATGACTCCTCTATGACTCCTCTATGACTCCTCTATGACTCCTCTATGACTCCTCTATGACACTCCTCTATGACTCCTCTATGACTCCTCTATGACTCCTCTATGACTCCTCTATGACTCCTCTATGACTCCTCTATGACTCCTCTATGACTCCTCTATGACTCCTCTATGACTCCTCTATGACTCCTCTATGACAGTATGACTCCTCTATGACTCCTCTATGACTCCTCTATGACTCCTCTATGACTCCTCTATGACAGTATGACTCCTCTATGACTCCTCTATGAATCCTCTATGACTCCTCTATGACTCCTCTATGACTCCTCTATGACTCCTCTATGACTCCTCTATGACTCCTCTATGACTCCTCTATGACTCCTCTATGACTCCTCTATGACTCCTCTATGACTCCTCTATGACTCCTCTATGACTCCTCTATGACTCCTCTATGACTCCTCTATGACACTCTATGACTCCTCTATGACTCCTCTATGACTCCTCTATGACTCCTCTATGACTCCTCTATGACTCCTCTATGACTCCTCTATGACTCCTCTATGACTCCTCTATGACTCCTCTATGACTCCTCTATGACTCCTCTATGACTCCTCTATGACTCCTCTATGACTCCTCTATGACAGTATGACTCCTCTACGACTCCTCTATGACAGTATGACTCCTCTACGACTCCTCTATGACAGTATGACTCCTCTACGACTCCTCTATGACAGTATGACTCCTCTACGACTCCTCTATGACAGTATGACTCCTCTACGACTCCTCTATGACAGTATGACTCCTCTATGACTCCTCTACTACTCCTCTATGACAGTATGACTCCTCTATGACTCCTCTACGACTCCTCTATGACAGTATGACTCCTCTATGACTCCTCTATGACTCCTCTATGACTCCTCTATGACTCCTCTATGACTCCCCTATGACTCCTCTATGACTCCCCTATGACTCCTCTATGACTCCTCTATGACTCCCCTATGACTCCTCTATGACTCCTCTATGACTCCTCTATGACTCCTCTATGGTATGACTCCTCTATGGTATGACTCCTCTATGACTCCTCTATGACTCCTCTACGACTCCTCTACGACTCCTCTACGACTCCTCTACGACTCCTCTATGACTCCTCTATGACGGTATGACTCCTCTATGACTCCTCTATGACGGTATGACTCCTCTATGACTCCTCTATGACGGTATGACTCCTCTATGACTCCTCTATGACTCCTCTATGACAGTATGACTCCTCTATGACTCCTCTATGACAGTATGACTCCTCTATGACTCCTCTATCACAGTATGACTCCTCTATGACTCCTCTATGACAGTATGACTCCTCTATGACACCTCTATGACTCCTCTAAGACTCCTCTATGACTCCTCTATGACTCCTCTATGACTCCTCTATGACAGTATGACTCCTCTATGACTCCTCTATGACTCCTCTATGACTCCTCTATGACTCCTCTATGACTCCTCTATGACAGTATGACTCCTCTATGACTCCTCTATGACAGTATGACTCCTCTATGACTCCTCTATGACAGTATGACTCCTCTATGACTCCTCTATGACTCCTCTATGACTCCTCTATGACTCCTCTATGACTCTATGACTCCTCTATGACTCCTCTATGACTATGACTCCTCTATGACTCCTCTATGACAGTATGACTCCTCTATGACTCCTCTATGACTATGACTCCTCTATGACTCCTCTATGACAGTATGACTCCTCTATGACTCCTCTATGACTCCTCTATGACTCCTCTATGACTCCTCTATGACTCCTCTATGACTCCTCTATGACTCCTCTATGACTCCTCTATGACTCCTCTATGACTCCTCTATGACTCCTCTATGACTCCTCTATGACTCCTCTATGACTCCTAGTATGACTCCTCTATGACTCCTCTATGACTCCTCTATGACTCCTCTATGACTCCTCTATGACAGTATGACTCCTCTATGACTCCTCTATGACAGTATGACTCCTCTATGACTCCTCTATGACTCCTCTATGACTCCTCTATGACAGTATGACTCCCCTATGACTCCTCTATGACAGTATGACTCCTCTATGACTCCTCTATGACAGTATGACTCCTCTATGACTCCTCTATGACAGTATGACTCCTCTATGACTCCTCTATGACTCCTCTCTGACTCCTCTATGACTCCTCTATGACTCCTCTATGACTCCTCTATGACTCCTCTATGACTCCTCTATGACTCCTCTATGACTCCTCTATGACTCCTCTATGACTCCTCTATGACTCCTCTATGACTCCTCTATGACTCCTCTATGACTCCTCTATGACTCCTCTATGACTCCTCTATGACTCCTCTATGACTCCTCTATGACTCCTCTATGACTCCTCTATGACTCCTCTATGACTCCTCTATGACTCCTCTATGACTCCTCTATGACTCCTCTATGACTCCTCTATATGACTCCTCTATGACTCCTCTATGACTCCTCTATGACTCCTCTATGACTCCTCTATGACTCCTCTATGACTCCTCTATGACTCCTCTATGACTCCTCTATGACTCCTCTATGACTCCTCTATGACAGTATGACTCCTCTATGACTCCTCTATGACTCCTCTATGACTCCTCTATGACTCCTCTATGACTCCTCTATGACTCCTCTATGACTCCTCTATGACTCCTCTATGACTCCTCTATGACTCCTCTATGACAGTATGACTCCTCTATGACTCCTCTATGACTCCTCTATGACTCCTCTATGACTCTTCTGACTCCTCTATGACTCCTCTATGACTCCTCTATGACTCCTCTATGACTCCTCTATGACTCCTCTAAGACTCCTCTATGACTCCTCTATGACTCCTCTATGACTCCTCTATGACTCCTCTATGACTCCTCTATGACTCTATGACTCCTCTATGACTCCTCTATGACTCCTCTATGACTCCTCTATGACTATGACTCCTCTATGACTCCTCTATGACTCCTCTATGACTCCTCTATGACTCCTCTATGACTCCTCTATGACTCCTCTATGACTCCTCTATGACTCCTCTATGACTCCTCTATGACTCCTCTATGACTCCTCTATGACTCCTCTATGACTCCTCTATGACTCCTCTATGACTCCTCTATGACTCCTCTATGACTCCTCTATGACTATGACTCCTCTATGACTCCTCTATGACTCCTCTATGACTCCTCTATGACTCCTCTATGACTCCTCTATGACTCCTCTATGACTCCTCTATGACTCCTCTATGACTCCTCTATGACTCCTCTATGACTCCTCTATGACTCCTCTATGACTCCTCTATGACTCCTCTATGACAGTATGACTCCTCTATGACTCTCTCTATGACTCCTCTATGACTCCTCTATGACTCCTCTATGACTCCTCTATGACAGTATGACTCCTCTATGACTCCTCTATGACTCCTCTATGACTCCTCTATGACTCCTCTATGACAGTATGACTCCTCTATGACTCCTCTCCTCTATGACTCCTCTATGACTCCTCTATGACTCCTCTATGACTCCTCTATGACTCCTCTATGACTCCTCTATGACTCCTCTATGACTCCTCTATGACTCCTCTATGACTCCTCTATGACTCCTCTATGACTCCTCTATGACTCCTCTATGACTCCTCTATGACTCCTCTATGACTCCTCTATGACTCCTCTATGACTCCTCTATGACTCCTCTATGACTCCTCTATGACTCCTCTATGACTCCTCTATGACTCCTCTATGACTCCTCTATGACTCCTCTATGACTCCTCTATGACTCCTCTATGACTCCTCTATGACTCCTCTATGACTCCTCTATGACTCCTCTATGACTCCTCTATGACTCCTCTATGACTCCTCTATGACTATGACTCCTCTATGACTCCTCTATGACTCCTCTATGACTCCTCTATGACTCTATGACTATGACTCCTCTATGACTCCTCTATGACTCCTCTATGACTCCTCTATGACTCCTCTATGACTCCTCTATGACTATGACTCCTCTATGACTCCTCTATGACTCCTCTATGACTCCTCTATGACTCCTCTATGACAGTATGACTCCTCTATGACTCCTCTATGACTCCTCTATGACTCCTCTATATGACTCCTCTATGACTCCTCTATGACTCCTCTATGACTCTATGACTCCTCTATGACTCCTCTATGACTCCTCTATGACTATGACTCCTCTATGACTCCTCTATGACTCCTCTATGACTCCTCTATGACTCCTCTATGACTCCTCTATGACTCCTCTATGACTCCTCTATGACTCTATGACTCCTCTATGACTCCTCTATGACTCCTCTATGACTCCTCTATGACTCCTCTATGACTCCTCTATGACTCCTCTATGACTCCTCTATGACAGTATGACTCCTCTATGACTCCTCTATGACAGTATGACTCCTCTATGACTCCTCTATGACAGTATGACTCCTCTATGACTCCTCTATGACAGTATGACTCCTCTATGACTCCTCTATGACAGTCTGACTCCTCTATGACTCCTCTATGACAGTCTGACTCCTCTATGACTCCTCTATGACAGTCTGACTCCTCTATGACTCCTCTATGACAGTATGACTCCTCTATGACTCTTCTATGACTCCTCTATGACAGTATGACTCCTCTATGACTCCTCTATGACTCCTCTATGACAGTATGACTCCTCTATGATTCCTCTATGACTCCTCTATGACTCCTCTATGACTCCTCTATGACTCCTCTATGACTCCTCTATGACTCCTCTATGACTCCTCTATGACTCCTCTATGACTCCTCTATGACTCCTCTATGACTCCTCTATGACAGATCTTTTGACTCCTCTATGACTCCTCTATGACTCCTCTATGACTCCTCTATGACTCCTCTATGACTCCTCTATGACTCCTCTATGACTCCTCTATGACTCCTCTATGACTCCTCTATGACTCCTCTATGACTCCTCTATGACTCCTCTATGACTCCTCTATGACTCCTCTATGACTCCTCTATGACTCCTCTATGACTCCTCTATGACTCCTCTGACTCCTCTATGACTCCTCTATGACTCCTCTATGACTCCTCTATGACTCCTCTATGACTCCTCTATGACTCCTCTATGACTCCTCTATGACTCCTCTATGACTCCTCTATGACTCCTCTATGACTCCTCTATGACTCCTCTATGACTCCTCTATGACTCCTCTATGACTCCTCTATGACTCCTCTATGACTCCTCTATGACTCCTCTATGACTCCTCTATGACTCCTCTATGACTCCTCTATGACTCCTCTATGACTCCTCTATGACTCCTCTATGACTCCTCTATGACTCCTCTATGACTCCTCTATGACTCCTCTATGACTCCTCTATGACTCCTCTATGACTCCTCTATGACTCCTCTATGACTCCTCTATGACTCCTCTATGACTCCTCTATGACTCCTCTATGACTCCTCTATGACTCCTCTATGACTCCTCTATGACTCCTCTATGACTCCTCTATGACTCCTCTATGACTCCTCTATGACTCCTCTATGACTCCTCTATGACTCCTCTATGACTCCTCTATGACTCCTCTATGACTCTATGACTCCTCTATGACTCCTCTATGACAGTATGACTCCTCTATGACTCCTATCTATGACTCCTCTATGACTCCTCTATGACTCCTCTATGACTCCTCTATGACTCCTCTATGACTCCTCTATGACTCCTCTATGACTCCTCTATGACTATGACTCCTCTATGACTCCTCTATGACAGTATGACTCCTCTATGACTCCTCTATGACTCCTCTATGACTCCTCTATGACTCCTCTATGACTCCTCTATGACTCCTCTATGACTCCTCTATGACTCCTCTATGACTCCTCTATGACTCCTCTATGACTCCTCTATGACTCCTCTATGACTCCTCTATGACTCCTCTATGACTCCTCTATGACTCCTCTATGACTCCTCTATGACTATGACTCCTCTATGACTCCTCTATGACTCCTCTATCTATGACTCCTCTATGACTCCTCTATGACTCCTCTATGACTCCTCTATGACTCCTCTATGACTCCTCTATGACTCCTCTATGACATATGACTCCTCTATGACTCCTCTATGACTCCTCTATGACTTCTCTATGACTCCTCTATGACAGTATGACTCCTCTATGACTCCTCTATGACAGTATGACTCCTCTATGACTCCTCTATGACTCCTCTATGACTCCTCTATGACTCCTCTATGACTCCTCTATGACTCCTCTATGACTCCTCTATGACTCCTCTATGACTCCTCTATGACTCCTCTATGACTCCTCTATGACTCCTCTATGACTCCTCTGACTCCTCTATGACTCCTCTATGACTCCTCTATGACTCCTCTATGACTCCTCTATGACTCTATGACTCCTCTATGACTCCTCTATGACTCCTCTATGACTCCTCTATGACTCCTCTATGACTCCTCTATGACTCCTCTATGACTCCTCTATGACTCCTCTATGACTCCTCTATGACTCCTCTATCACTATGACTCCTCTATGACTCCTCTATGACTCCTCTATGACTCCTCTATGACTCCTCTATGACTCCTCTATGACTCCTCTATGACAGTATGACTCCTCTATGACTCCTCTATGACAGTATGACTCCTCTATGACTCCTCTATGACAGTATGACTCCTCTATGACTCCTCTATGACTCCTCTATGACTCCTCTATGACTCCTCTATGACTCCTCTATGACTCCTCTATGACTCCTCTATGACTCCTCTATGACTCCTCTATGACTCCTCTATGACTCCTCTATGACTCCTCTATGACTCCTCTATGACTCCTCTATGACTCCTCTATGACTCCTCTATGACTCCTCTATGACAGTATGACTCCTCTATGACTCCTCTATGACTATGACTCCTCTATGACTCCTCTATGACTCCTCTATGACTCCTCTATGACTCCTCTATGACTCCTCTATGACTCCTCTATGACTCCTCTATGACTCCTCTATGACTCCTCTATGACTCCTCTATGACAGTATGACTCCTCTATGACTCCTCTATGACTATGACTCCTCTATGACTCCTCTATGACTCCTCTATATGACTCCTCTATGACTATGACTCTATCTATGACTCCTCTATGACTCCTCTATGACAGTATGACTCCTCTATGACTCCTCTATGACTCCTCTATGACTCCTCTATGACTCCTCTATGACTCCTATGACTCCTCTATGACTCCTCTATGACTCCTCTATGACTCCTCTATGACTCCTCTATGACTCCTCTATGACTCCTCTATGACTCCTCTATGACTCCTCTATGACTCCTCTATGACTCCTCTATGACTCCTCTATGACTCCTCTATGACTCCTCTATGACTCCTCTATGACTATGACTCCTCTATGACTCCTCTATGACTCTCTATCTATGACTCCTCTATGACTCCTCTATGACTCCTCTATGACTCCTCTATGACTCCTCTATGACTCCTCTATGACTCCTCTATGACTCCTCTATGACTCCTCTATGACTCCTCTATGACTCCTCTATGACTCCTCTATCTATGACTCCTCTATGACTCCTCTATGACTCCTCTATGACTCCTCTATGACTCCTCTATGACTCCTCTATGACTCCTCTATGACTCCTCTATGACTCCTCTATGACTCCTCTATGACTCCTCTATGACTCCTCTATGACTCTCTATCTATGACTCCTCTATGACTCCTCTATGACAGTATGACTCCTCTATGACTCCTCTATGACTCCTCTATGACTCCTCTATGACTCCTCTATGACTCCTCTATGACTCCTCTATGACTCCTCTATGACTCCTCTATGACTCCTCTATGACTCCTCTATGACTCCTCTATGACTCCTCTATGACTCCTCTATGACTCCTCTATGACTATGACTCCTCTATGACTCCTCTATGACTCCTCTATGACTCCTCTATGACTCCTCTATGACAGTATGACTCCTCTATGACTCCTCTATGACTCCTCTATGACTCCTCTATGACTCCTCTATGACTCCTCTATGACTCCTCTATCTATGACTCCTCTATGACTCCTCTATGACTCCTCTATGACTCCTCTATGACTCCTCTATGACTATGACTCCTCTATGACTCCTCTATGACTCCTCTATGACTCCTCTATGACTCCTCTATGACTCCTCTATGACTCCTCTATGACTCCTCTATGACTCCTCTATGACTCCTCTATGACTCCTCTATGACTCCTCTATGACTCCTCTATGACTCCTCTATGACTCCTCTATGACTCCTCTGACTCCTCTATGACTCCTCTATGACTCCTCTATGACTCCTCTATGACTCCTCTATGACTCCTCTATGACTCCTCTATGACTCCTCTATGACTCCTCTATGACTCCTCTATGACTCCTCTATGACTCCTCTATGACTCCTCTATGACTCCTCTATGACTCCTCTATGACTCCTCTATGACTCCTCTATGACTCCTCTATGACTCCTCTATGACTCCTCTATGACTCCTCTATGACTCCTCTATGACTCCTCTATGACTCTATGACTCCTCTATGACTCCTCTATGACTCCTCTATGACTCCTCTATGACTCCTCTATGACTCCTCTATGACTCCTCTATGACTCCTCTATGACTCCTCTATGACTCCTCTATGACTCCTCTATGACTCCTCTATGACTCCTCTATGACTCCTCTATGACTCCTCTATGACTCCTCTATGACTCCTCTATGACTCCTCTATGACTCCTCTATGACTCCTCTATGACTCCTCAGTATGACTCCTCTATGACTCCTCTATGACTCCTCTATGACTCCTCTATGACTCTATGACTCCTCTATGACTCCTCTATGACTCCTCTATGACTCCTCTATGACTCCTCTATGACTCCTATGACTCCTCTATGACTCCTCTATGACTCCTCTATGACTCCTCTATGACTCCTCTATGACTCCTCTATGACTCCTCTATGACTCCTCTATGACTCCTCTATGACTCCTCTATGACTCCTCTATGACTCCTCTATGACTCCTCTATGACTCCTCTATGACTCCTCTATGACTCCTCTATGACTCCTCTATGACTCCTCTATGACTCCTCTATGACTCCTCTATGACTCCTCTATGACTCCTCTATGACTCCTCTATGACTCTATGACTCCTCTATGACTCCTCTATGACTCCTCTATGACTCCTCTATGACTCCTCTATGACTCCTCTATGACTCCTCTATGACTCCTCTATGACTCCTCTATGACTCCTCTATGACTCCTCTATGACTCTCTATCTATGACTCCTCTATGACTCCTCTATGACTCCTCTATGACTCCTCTATGACTCCTCTATGACTCCTCTATGACTCCTCTATGACTCCTCTATGACTCCTCTATGACTCCTCTATGACTCCTCTATGACTCCTCTATGACTCCTCTATCTATGACTCCTCTATGACTCCTCTATGACTCCTCTATGACTCCTCTATGACTCCTCTATGACTCCTCTATGACTCCTCTATGACTCCTCTATGACTCCTCTATGACTCCTCTATGACTCCTCTATGACTCCTCTATGACTCCTCTATGACTCCTCTATGACTCTATGACTCCTCTATGACTCCTCTATGACTCCTCTATGACTCCTCTATGACTCCTCTATGACTCCTCTATGACTCCTCTATGACTCCTCTATGACTCCTCTATGACTCCTCTATGACTCCTCTATGACTCCTCTATGACTCCTCTATGACTCCTCTATGACTCCTCTATGACTCCTCTATCTATGACTCCTCTATGACTCCTCTATGACTCCTCTATGACTCCTCTATGACTCCTCTATGACTCCTCTATGACTCCTCTATGACTCCTCTATGACTCCTCTATGACTCCTGACTATGACTCCTCTATGACTCCTCTATGACTCCTCTATGACTCCTCTATGACCTCTATGACTCCTCTATGATGACTCCTGACTATGACTCCTCTATGACTCCTCTATGACTCCTCTATGACTCCTCTATGACTCCTCTATGACAGTATGACTCCTCTATGACTCCTCTCTGACTCCTCTCTGACTCCTCTATGACTCCTCTATGACTCCTCTATGACTCCTCTATGACTCCTATGACTCCTCTATGACTCCTCTATGACTCCTCTATGACTCCTCTATGACTCCTCTATGACTCCTCTATGACTCCTCTATGACTCCTCTATGACTCCTCTATGACTCCTCTATGACTCCTCTATGACTCCTCTATGACTCCTCTATGACTCCTCTATGACTATGACTCTATGACTCCTCTATGACTCCTCTATGACTCCTCTATGACTCCTCTATGACTCCTCTATGACTCCTCTATGACTCCTCTATGACCTCTATGACTCCTCTATGACTCCTCTATGACTCCTCTATGACTCCTCTATGACTCCTCTATGACTCCTCTATGACTCCTCTATGACTCCTCTATGACTCCTCTATGACTCCTCTATGACTCCTCTATGACTCCTCTATGACTCCTCTATGACTCCTCTATGACTCCTCTATGACTCCTCTATGACTCCTCTATGACTCCTCTCTATGACTCCTCTATGACTCCTCTATGACTCCTCTATGACTCCTCTATGACTCCTCTATGACTCCTCTATGACTCCTCTATGACTCCTCTATGACTCCTCTATGACTCCTCTATGACTCCTCTATGACTCCTCTATGACTCCTCTATGACTCCTCTATGACTCCTCTATGACTCCTCTCTATGACTCCTCTATGACTATGACTCCTCTATGACTCCTCTATGACTCCTCTATGACTCCTCTATGACTCCTCTATGACTCCTCTATGACTCCTCTATGACTCCTCTATGACTCCTCTATGACTCCTCTATGACTCCTCTATGACTCCTCTATGACTCCTCTATGACTCCTCAGTATGACTCCTCTATGACTCCTCTATGACAGTATGACTCCTCTATGACTCCTCTATGACTCCTCTATGACTCCTCTATGACTCCTCTATGACTCCTCTATGACTCCTCTATGACTCCTCTATGACTCCTCTATGACTCCTCTATGACTCCTCTATGACTCCTCTATGACTCCTCTATGACTCCTCTATGACTCCTCTATGACTCCTCTATGACTCCTCTATGACTCCTCTATGACTCCTCTATGACTCCTCTATGACTCCTCTATGACTCCTATGACTCCTCTATGACTCCTCTATGACTCCTCTATGACTCCTCTATGACTCCTCTATGACTCCTCTATGACTCCTCTATGACTCCTCTATGACTCCTCTATGACTCCTCTATGACTCCTCTATGACTCCTCTATGACTCCTCTATGACTCCTCTATGACTCCTCTATGACTCCTCTATGACTCCTCTATGACTCCTCTATCCTCTATGACTCCTCTATGACTCCT
Source organism: Pezoporus occidentalis (assembly GCF_034315485.1). NCBI lineage: Eukaryota > Metazoa > Chordata > Aves > Psittaciformes > Psittacidae > Pezoporus > Pezoporus occidentalis. The sequence continues at coordinate 81,580 of NW_026915733.1, forward strand.
CTATGACTCCTCTATGACTCCTCTATGACTGACTCTCTACGACTCCTCTATGACTCTATGACTCCTCTATGACTCCTCTATGACAGTATGACTCCTCTATGACTCCTCTATGACTCCTCTATGACTCCTCTATGACTCCTCTATGACTATGACTCTCTATGACTCCTCTATGACTCTATGACTCCTCTATGACTCCTCTATGACTCCTCTATGACTCCTCTATGACTCCTCTATGACTCCTCTATGACTCCTCTATGACTCCTCTATGACTCCTCTATGACTCCTCTATGACTCCTCTATGACTCCTCTATGACTCCTCTATGACTCCTCTATGACTCCTCTATGACTCCTCTCTATGACTCCTCTATGACTCCTCTATGACTCCTCTATGACTCCTCTATGACTCCTCTATGACTCCTCTATGACTCCTCTATGACTCCTCTATGACTCCTCTATGACTCCTCTATGACTCCTCTATGACTCCTCTATGACTCCTCTATATGACTCCTCTATGACTCCTCTATGACTCCTCTATGACTCCTCTATGACTCCTCTATGACTCCTCTATGACTCCTCTATGACTCCTCTATGACTCCTCTATGACTCCTCTATGACAGTATGACTCCTCTATGACTCCTCTATGACTCCTCTATGACAGTATGACTCCTCTATGACTCCTCTATGACTCCTCTATGACTCCTCTATGACTCCTCTATGACTCCTCTATGACTCCTCTATGACTCCTCTATGACTCCTCTATGACTCCTCTATGACTCCTCTATGACTCCTCTATGACTCCTCTATGACTCCTCTATGACTCCTCTATGACTCCTCTATGACTCCTCTATGACTCCTCTATGACTCCTCTATGACTCCTCTATGACTCCTCTATGACTCCTCTATGACTCCTCTATGACTCCTCTATGACTCCTCTATGACTCCTCTATGACTCCTCTATGACTCCTCTATGACTCCTCTATGACTCCTCTATGACTCTACTATGACTCTTCTATGACTCCTCTATGACTCCTCTATGACTCCTCTATGACTCCTCTATGACTCCTCTATGACTCCTCTATGACTCCTCTATGACTCCTCTATGACTCCTCTATGACTCCTCTATGACTCCTCTATGACTCCTCTATGACTCCTCTATGACTCCTCTATGACTCCTCTATGACTCCTCTATGACTCCTCTATGACTCCTCTATGACTCCTCTATGACTCCTCTATGACTCCTCTATGACTCCTCTATGACTCTATGACTCCTCTATGACTCCTATGACTCCTCTATGACTCCTCTATGACTCCTCTATGACTCCTCTATGACTCCTCTATGACTCCTCTATGACTCCTCTATGACTCCTCTATGACTCCTCTATGACTCCTCTATGACTCCTCTATGACTCCTCTATGACTCCTCTATGACTCCTCTATGACTCCTCTATGACTCCTCTATGACTCCTCTATGACTCCTCTATGACTCCTCTATGACTCCTCTATGACTCCTCTATGACTCCTCTATGACTCCTGACTCCTCTATGACTCCTCTATGACTCCTCTATGACTCCTCTATGACTCCTCTATATGACTCCTCTATGACTCCTCTATGACTCCTCTATGACTCCTCCTCTATGACTCCTCTATGACTCCTCTATGACTCCTCTATGACTCCTCTATGACTCCTCTATGACTCCTCTATGACTCCTCTATGACTCCTCTATGACTCCTCTATGACTCCTCTATGACTCCTCTATGACTCCTCTATGACTCCTCTATGACTCCTCTATGACTCCTCTATGACTCTATGACTCTATGACTCCTCTATATGACTCCTCTATGACTCCTCTATGACTATGACTCCTCTATGACTCCTCTATGACTCCTCTATGACTCCTCTATGACTCCTCTATGACTCCTCTATGACTATGACTCCTCTATGACTCCTCTATGACTCCTCTATGACTCCTCTATGACTCCTCTATGACTCCTCTATGACTCCTCTATGACTCCTCTATGACTCCTCTATGACTCCTCTATGACTCCTCTATGACTCCTCTATGACAGTATGACTCCTCTATGACTCCTCTATGACTCCTCTATGACTCCTCTATGACTCCTCTATGACTCCTCTATGACTCCTCTATGACTCCTCTATGACTCCTCTATGACTCCTCTATGACTCCTCTATGACTCCTCTATGACTCCTCTATGACTCCTCTATGACTCCTCTATGACTCCTCTATGACTCCTCTATGACTCCTCTATGACTCCTCTATGACAGTATGACTCCTCTATGACTCCTCTATAGTATGACTCCTCTATGACTCCTCTATGACTCCTCTATGACTCCTCTATGACTCCTCTATGACTCCTCTATGACTCCTCTATGACTCCTCTATGACTCCTCTATGACTCCTCTATGACTCTATGACTCCTATGACTCCTCTATGACTCCTCTATGACTCCTCTATGACTCCTCTATGACTCCTCTATGACTCCTCTATGACTCCTCTATGACTCCTCTATGACTCCTCTATGACTCCTCTATGACTCCTCTATGACTCCTATGACTCCTCTATGACTCCTCTATGACTCCTCTATGACTCCTCTATGACTATGACTCTATGACTCCTCTATGACTCCTCTATGACTCCTCTATGACTCCTCTATGACTCCTCTATGACTCCTCTATGACTCCTCTATGACTCCTCTATGACTCCTCTATGACTCCTCTATGACTCCTCTATGACTCCTCTATGACTCCTCTATGACTCCTCTATGACTCCTCTATGACTCCTCTATGACTCCTCTATGACTCCTCTATGACTCCTCTATGACTCCTCTATGACTCCTCTATGACTCCTCTATGACTCCTCTATGACTCCTCTATGACTCCTCTATGACTCCTCTATGACTCCTCTATGACTCCTCTATGACTCCTCTATGACTCCTCTATGACTCTATGACTCCTCTATGACTCCTCTATGACTCCTCTATGACTCCTCTATGACTCCTCTATGACTCCTCTATGACTCCTCTATGACTCCTCTATGACTCCTCTATGACTCCTCTATGACTCCTCTATGACTCCTCTATGACTCCTCTATCTATGACTCCTCTATGACTCCTCTATGACTCCTCTATGACTCCTCTATGACTCCTCTATGACTCCTCTATGACTCCTCTATGACTCCTATGACTCCTCTATCTATGACTCCTCTATGACTCCTCTATGACTCCTCTATGACTCCTCTATGACTCCTCTATGACTCCTCTATGACTCCTCTATGACTCCTATATGACTCCTCTATGACTCCTCTACGACTCCTCTACGACTCCTATATGACTCCTCTATGACTCCTCTATGACTCCTCTATGACTCCTCTATGACTCCTCTATGACTCCTCTATGACTCCTCTATGACTCCTCTATGACTCCTCTATGACTCCTCTATGACTCCTCTATGACTCCTCTATGACTCCTCTATGACTCCTCTATGACTCCTCTATGACTCCTCTATGACTCCTCTATGACTCCTCTATGACTCCTCTATGACTCCTCTATGACTCCTCTATGACTCCTCTATGACTCCTCTATGACTCCTCTATGACTATGACTCCTCTATGACTCCTCTATGACTCCTCTATGACTCCTCTATGACTCCTCTATGACTCCTCTATGACTCCTCTATGACTCCTCTATGACTCCTCTATGACTCCTCTATGACTCCTCTATGACTCCTCTATGACTCCTCTATGACTCCTCTATGACTCCTCTATGACTCCTCTATGACTCCTCTATGACTCCTCTATGACTCCTCTATGACTCCTCTATGACTCCTCTATGACTCCTCTATGACTCCTCTATGACTCCTCTATGACTCCTCTATGACTCCTCTATGACTCCTCTATGACTCCTCTATGACTCCTCTATGACTCCTCTATGACTCCTCTATGACTCCTCTATGACTCCTCTATGACTCCTCTATGACTCCTCTATGACTCCTCTATGACTCCTCTATGACTCCTCTATGACTCCTCTATGACTCCTCTATGACTCCTCTATGACTCCTCTATGACTCCTCTATGACTCCTCTATGACTCCTCTATGACTCCTCTATGACTCCTCTATGACTCCTCTATGACTCCTCTATGACTCCTCTATGACTCCTCTATGACTCCTCTATGACTCCTCTATGACAGTATGACTCCTCTATGACTCCTCTATGACTCCTCTATGACTCCTCTATGACTCCTCTATGACTCCTCTATGACTCCTCTATGACTCCTCTATGACTCCTCTATCACTCCTCTATGACTCCTCTATGACTCTATGACTCCTCTATATGACTCCTCTATGACTCCTCTATGACTCCTCTATGACTCCTCTATGACTCCTCTATGACTCCTCTATGACTCCTCTATGACTCCTCTATGACTCCTCTATGACTCCTCTATGACTCCTCTATGACTCCTCTATGACTCCTCTATGACTCCTCTATGACTCCTCTATGACTCCTCTATGACTCCTCTATGACTCCTCTATGACTCCTCTATGACTCCTCTATGACTCCTCTATGACTCCTCTATGACTCCTCTATGACTATGACTCCTCTATGACTCCTCTATGACTCCTCTATGACTCCTCTATGACTCCTCTATGACTCCTCTATCTATGACTCCTCTATGACTCCTCTATGACTCCTCTATGACTCCTCTATGACTCCTCTATGACTCCTCTATGACTCCTCTATGACTCCTCTATGACTCCTCTATGACTCCTCTATGACTCCTCTATGACTCCTCTATGACTCCTCTATGACTCCTCTATATGACTCCTCTATGACTCCTCTATGACTCCTCTATGACTCCTCTATGACTCCTCTATGACTCCTCTATGACCTCTATGACTCCTCTATTACTACTCTATGACTCCTCTATGACTCCTCTATGACTCCTCTATGACTCCTCTATGACTCCTCTATGACTCCTCTATGACTCCTCTATGACTCCTCTATGACTCCTCTATGACTCCTCTATGACTCCTCTATGACTCCTCTATGACTTCTATGACTCCTCTATGACTCCTCTATGACTCCTCTATGACTCCTCTATGACTCCTCTATGACTCTATGACTCCTCTATGACTCCTCTATTAATCCTCTATGACTCCTCTATGACTCCTCTATGACTCCTCTATGACTCCTCTATGACTCCTCTATGACTCCTCTATGACTCCTCTATGACTCCTCTATGACTCCTCTATGACTCCTCTATGACTCCTCTATGACTCCTCTATGACTCCTCTATGACTCCTCTATGACTCCTCTATGACTCCTCTATGACTCCTCTATGACTCTATGACTCTATGACTCCTCTATGACTCCTCTATGACTCCTCTATGACTCTATGACTCCTCTATGACAGTGTGACTCCTCTATGACTCCTCTATGACACTCCTCTATGACTCCTCTATGACTCCTCTATGACAGGATGACTCCTCTATGACTCCTATATGACTCCTCTATGACTCCTCTATGACTCCTCTATGACTCCTCTATGACTCCTCTATGACTCCTCTATGACTCCTCTATGACTCCTCTATGACTCCTCTATGACTCCTCTATGACTCCTCTATGACTCCTCTATGACTCCTCTATGACTCCTCTATGACTCCTCTATGACTCCTCTATGACTCCTCTATGACTCCTCTATGACTCCTCTATGACACCTCTATGACTCTATGACTCCTCTATGACTCCTCTATGACTCTTCTATGACTCCTCTATGACTCCTCTATGACAGTATGACTCCTCTATGACTCCTCTATGACTCCTCTATGACTCCTCTATGACTCCTCTATGACAATATGACTCCTCTATGACTCCTCTATGACTCCTCTATGACTCCTCTATGACTCCTCTATGACTCCTCTATGACTCCTCTATGACTCCTCTCTATGACTCCTCTATGACTCCTCTATGACTCCTCTATGACTCCTCTATGACTCCTCTATGACTCCTCTATGACTCCTCTATGACTCCTCTATGACTCCTCTATGACTCCTCTATGACTCCCTCTGATGACTCCTCTATGACTCCTCTATGACTCCTCTATGACTCCTCTATGACTCCTCTATGACTCCTCTATGACTCCTCTATGTATGACTCCTCTATGACTCCTCTATGACTCCTCTATGACTCCTCTATGACTATGACTCCTCTATGACTCCTCTATGACTCCTCTATGACTCCTCTATGACTCCTCTATGACTCCTCTATGACTCCTCTATGACTCCTCTATGACTCCTCTATGACTCCTCTATGACTCCTCTATGACTCCTCTATGACTCCTCTATGACTCCTCTATGACTCCTCTATGACTCCTCTATGACTCCTCTATGACTCCTCTATGACTCCTCTATGACTCCTCTATGACTCCTCTATGACTCCTCTATGACTCCTCTATGACTCCTCTATGACTCCTCTATGACTCCTCTATGACTCCTCTATGACTCCTCTATGACTCCTCTATGACTCCTCTATGACTCCTCTATGACTCCTCTATGACTCCTCTATGACTCCTCTATGACTCCTCTATGACTCCTCTATGACTCCTCTATGACTCTATGACTCCTCTATGACTCCTCTATGACTCCTCTATGACTCCTCTATGACTCCTCTATGACTCCTCTATGACTCCTCTATGACTCCTCTATGACTCCTCTATGACTCCTCTATGACTCCTCTATGACTCCTCTATGACTCCTCTATGACTCCTCTATGACTCCTCTATGACTCCTCTATGACTCCTCTATGACTCCTCTATGACTCCTCTATGACTCCTCTATGACTCCTCTATGACTCCTCTATGACTCCTCTATGACTCCTCTATGACTCCTCTATGACTCCTCTATGACTCCTCTATGACTCCTCTATGACTCCTCTATGACTCCTCTATGACTCCTCTATGACTCCTCTATGACTGACTACCTCTATGACTCCTCTATGACTCCTCTATGACTCCTCTATGACAGTATGACTCCTCTATGACTCCTCTATGACTCCTCTATGACTCCTCTATGACTCCTCTATGACTCCTCTATGACTCCTCTATGACTCCTCTATGACTCCTCTATGACTCCTCTATGACTCCTCTATGACTCCTCTATGACTCCTCTATGACTCCTCTATGACTCCTCTATGACTCCTCTATGACTCCTCTATGACTCCTCTATGACTCCTCTATGACTCCTCTATGACTCCTCTATGACTCCTCTATGACTCCTCTATGACTCCTCTATGACTCCTCTATGACTCCTCTATGACAGTATGACTCCTATATGACAGTATGACTCCTCTATGACAGTATGACTCCTCTATGACTCCTCTATGACTCCTCTATGACAGTATGACTCCTCTATGACTCCTATATGACTCCTCTATGACAGTATGACTCCTCTATGACTCCTCTATGACAGTATGACTCCTCTATGACAGTATGATTCCTCTATGACTCCTCTATGACAGTATGACTCCTCTATGACTCCTCTATGACAGTATGACTCCTCTATGACTCCTCTATGACTCCTCTATGACAGTATGACTCCTCTATGACTCCTCTATGACAGTATGACTCCTCTATGACTCCTCTATGACAGTATGACTCCTCTATGACTCCTCTCTGACACTATGACTCCTCTATGACTCCTCTATGACTCCTCTATGACACTATGACTCCTCTATGACTCCTCTATGACAGTATGACTCTACTATGACTCCTCTATGACAGTATGACTCCTCTATGACTCCTCTATGACTCCTCTATGACTCCTCTATGACTCCTCTATGACTCCTCTATGACTCCTCTATGACTCCTCTATGACTCCTCTATGACTCCTCTATGACTCCTCTATGACTCTCTCTATGACTGACTCCTATGACTCCTCTATGACTCCTCTATGACTCCTCTATGACTCCTCTATGACTCCTCTATGACTCCTCTATGACTCCTCTATGACTCCTCTATGACTCCTCTATGACTCCTCTATGACAGTATGACTCCTCTATGACTCCTCTATGACTCCTCTATGACTCCTCTATGACAGTATGACTCCTCTATGACTCCTCTATGACTCCTCTATGACTCCTCTATGACTCCTATATGACTCCTCTATGACTCCTCTATGACTCCTCTATGACTCCTCTATGACTATGACTCCTCTATGACTCTCTATCTATGACTCCTCTATGACTCCTCTATGACTCCTCTATGACTCCTCTATGACTCCACTATGACTCCTCTATGACTCCTCTATGACAGTATGACTCCTCTATGACTCCTCTATGACTCCTCTATGACTCCTCTATGACTCCTCTATGACAGTATGACTCCTCTATGACTCCTCAGTATGACTCCTCTATGACTCCTCTATGACAGTATGACTCCTCTATGACTCCTCTATGACTCCTCTATGACTCCTCTATGACTCCTCTATGACTCCTCTATGACTCCTCTATGACAGTATGACTCCTCTATGACTCCTCTATGACTCCTCTATGACTCCTCTATGACTCCTCTATGACTCCTCTATGACTCCTCTATGACTCCTCTATGACTCCTCTGACTCCTCTATGACTCCTCTATGACTCCTCTATGTATGACTCCTCTATGACTCCTCTATGACTCCTCTATGACTCCTCTATGACTCCTCTATGACTCCTCTATGACTCCTCTATGACTCCTCTATGACTCCTCTATGACTCTATGACTCCTCTATGACTCCTCTATGACTCCTCTATGGTATGACTCCTCTATGACTCCTCTATGACTCCTCTATGACTCCTCTATGACTCCTCTATGACTCCTCTATGACTCCTCTATGACTCCTCTATGACTCCTCTATGACTCCTCTATGACTCCTCTATGACTCCTCTATGACAGTGACTCCTCTATGACTCCTCTATCTATGACTCCTCTATGACTCCTCTATGACTCCTCTATGACTCCTCTATGACTCCTCTATCAGTCCTCTATGACTCCTCTATGACTCCTCTATGACTCCTCTATGACTCCTCTATGACTCCTCTATGAGTCCGACTCCTCTATGACTCCTCTATGACAGTATCCTCTATGACTCCTCTATGACTCCTCTATGACTCCTCTATGACTCCTCTATGACTCCTCTATGACTCCTCTATGACTCCTCTATGACTCCTCTATGACTCCCTTATGACTCCTCTATGACTCCTCTATGACTCCTCTATGACTCCTCTATGACTCCTCTATGACTCCTCTATGACTCCTCTATGACTCCTCTATGACTCCTCTATGACTCCTCTATGACTCCTCTATGACTCCTCTATGACTCCTCTATGACTCCTCTATGACTCCTCTATGATCTATGACTCCTCTATGACAGTATGACTCCTCTATGACTCTCCTCTATGACTCATGACAGTATGACTCCTCTATGACTCCTCTATGACTCTCTCTATGACTCCTCTATGACAGTATGACTCTCCTCTATGACTCCTCTATGACTCCTCTATGACTCCTCTATGACTCCTCTATGACTCCTCTATGACTCCTCTATGACTCCTCTATGACTCCTCTATGACTCCTCTATGACTCCTCTATGACTCCTCTATGACTCCTCTATGACTCCTCTATGACTCCTCTATGACTCCTCTATGACTCCTCTATGACTCCTCTATGACTCTATGACTCCTCTATGACTCCTCTATGACTCCTCTATGACTCCTCTATGACTCCTCTATGACTCCTCTATGACTCCTCTATGACTCCTCTATGACTCCTCTATGACTCCTCTATGACTCCTCTATGACTCCTCTATGACTCCTCTATGACTCCTCTATGACTCCTCTATGACTCCTCTATGACTCCTCTATGACTCCTCTATGACTCCTCTATGACTCTATGACTCTATGACTCCTCTATGACTCCTCTATGACTCCTCTATGACTCCTCTATGACTCCTCTATGACTCCTCTATGACTCCTCTATGACTCCTCTATGACTCCTCTATGACTCCTCTATGACTCCTCTATGACTCCTCTATGACTCCTCTATGACTCCTCTATGACTCCTCTATGACTCCTCTATGACTCCTCTATGACTCTCTCTATGACTCCTCTATGACTCCTCTATGACTCCTCTATGACTCCTCTATGACTCCTCTATGACTCCTCTATGACTCCTCTATGACTCCTCTATGACTCCTCTATGACTCCTCTATGACAGTATGACTCCTCTATGACTCCTCTATGACTCCTCTATGACTCCTCTATGACTCCTCTATGACTCCTCTATGACTCCTCTATGACTCCTCTATGACTCCTCTATGACAGTATGACTCCTCTATGACTCCTCTATGACTCCTCTATGACTCCTCTATGACTCCTCTATGACTCCTCTATGACTCCTCTATGACTCCTCTATGACTCCTCTATGACTCCTCTATGACTCCTCTATGACTCCTCTATGACTCCTCTATGACTCCTCTATGACTCCTCTATGACTCCTCTATGACTCCTCTATGACTCCTCTATGACTCCTCTATGACTCCTCTATGACTCCTCTATGACTCCTCTATGACTCCTCTATGACTCCTCTATGACTCCTCTATGACTCCTCTATGACTCCTCTATGACTCCTCTATGACTCCTCTATGACTCCTCTATGACTCCTCTATGACTCCTCTATGACTCCTCTATGACTCCTCTATGACTCCTCTATGACTCCTCTATGACTCCTCTATGACTCCTCTCTATGACTCCTCTATGACTCCTCTATGACTCCTCTATGACTCCTCTATGACTCCTCTATGACTCCTCTATGACTCCTCTATGACTCCTCTATGACTCCTCTATGACTCCTCTATGACTCCTCTATGACTCCTCTATGACTCCTCTATGACTCCTCTATGACTCCTCTATGACTCCTCTATGACTCCTCTATGACTCCTCTATGACTCCTCTATGACTCCTCTATGACTCCTCTATGACTCCTCTATGACTCCTCTATGACTCCTCTATGACTCCTCTACTCCTCTATGACTCCTCTATGACTCCTCTATGACAGTATGACTCCTCTATGACTCCTCTATACTCCTCTATGACTCCTCTATGACTCCTCTATGACTCCTCTATGACTCCTCTATGACTCCTCTATGACTCCTCTATGACTCCTCTATGACTCCTCTATGACTCCTCTATGACTCCTCTATGACTCCTCTATGACTCCTCTATGACTCCTCTATGACTCCTCTATGACTCCTCTATGACTCCTCTATGACTCCTCTATGACTCCTCTATGACTCCTCTATGACTCCTCTATGACTCCTCTATGACTCCTCTATGACTCCTCTATGACTCCTCTATGACTCCTCTATGACTCCTCTATGACTCCTCTATGACTCCTCTATGACTCCTCTATGACTCCTCTATGACTCCTCTATGACTCCTCTATATGACTCCTCTATGACTCCTCTATGACTCCTCTATGACTCCTCTATGACTCCTCTATGACTCCTCTATGACTCCTCTATGACTCCTCTATGACTCCTCTATGACTCCTCTATGACTCCTCTATGACAGTATGACTCCTCTATGACTCCTCTATGACTCCTCTATGACTCCTCTATGACTCCTCTATGACTCCTCTATGACTCCTCTATGACTCCTCTATGACTCCTCTATGACTCCTCTATGACTCCTCTATGACTCCTCTATGACAGTATGACTCCTCTATGACTCCTCTATGACTCCTCTATGACTCCTCTATGACTCCTCTATGACTCCTCTATGACTCCTCTATGACTCCTCTATGACTCCTCTATGACTCCTCTATGACTCCTCTATGACTCCTCTATGACTCCTCTATGACTCCTCTATGACTCCTCTATGACTCCTCTATGACAGTATGACTCCTCTATGACTCCTCTATGACTCCTCTATGACTCCTCTATGACTCCTCTATGACTCCTCTATGACTCCTCTATGACTCCTCTATGACAGTATGACTCCTCTATGACTCCTCTATGACAGTATGACTCCTCTATGACTCCTCTATGACAGTATGACTCCTCTATGACTCCTCTATGACTCCTCTATGACAGTATGACAGTATGACTCCTCTATGACTCCTCTATGACTCCTCTATGACAGTATGACTCCTCTATGACTCCTCTATGACTCCTCTATGACTCCTCTATGACTCCTCTATGACTCCTCTATGACTCCTCTATGACTCCTCTATGACTCCTCTATGACTCCTCTATGACTCCTCTATGACTCCTCTATGACTCCTCTATGACTCCTCTATGACTCCTCTATGACTCCTCTATGACTCCTCTATGACTCCTCTATGACTCCTCTATGACTCCTCTATGACTCCTCTATGACTCCTCTATGACTATGACTCCTCTATGACTCCTCTATGACTCCTCTATGACTCCTCTATGACTCCTCTATGACTCCTCTATGACTCCTCTATGACTCCTCTATGACTCCTCTATGACTCCTCTATGACTCCTCTATGACAGTATGACTCCTCTATGACTCCTCTATGACTCCTCTATGACTCCTCTATGACTCCTCTATGACTCCTCTATGACTCCTCTATGACTCCTCTATGACTCCTCTATGACTCCTCTATGACTCCTCTATGACTCCTCTATGACTCCTCTATGACTCCTCTATGACTCCTCTATGACTCCTCTATGACTCCTCTATGACTCCTCTATGACTCCTCTATGACTCCTCTATGACTCCTCTATGACTCCTCTATGACTCCTCTATGACTCCTCTATGACTCCTCTATGACTCCTCTATGACTCCTCTATGACTCCTCTATGACTCCTCTATGACTCCTCTATGACTCCTCTATGACTCCTCTATGACTCCTCTATGACTCCTCTATCTATGACTCCTCTATGACTCCTCTATGACTCCTCTATGACTCCTCTATGACTCCTCTATGACTCCTCTATGACTCCTCTATGACTCCTCTATGACTCCTCTATGACTCCTCTATGACTCCTCTATGACTCCTCTATGACTCCTCTATGACTCCTCTATGACTCCTCTATGACTCCTCTATGACTCCTCTATGACTCTATGACTCCTCTATGACTCCTCTATGACAGTATGACTCCTCTATGACTCCTCTATGACTCCTATGACTCCTCTATGACTCCTCTATGACTCCTCTATGACTCCTCTATGACTCCTCTATGACTCCTCTATGACTCCTCTATGACTCCTCTATGACTCCTCTATGACTCCTCTATGACTATGACTCCTCTATGACTCCTCTATGACTCCTCTATGACTCCTCTATGACTCCTCTATGACTCCTCTATGACTCCTATGACTCCTCTATGACTCCTCTATGACTCCTCTATGACTCCTCTATGACTCCTCTATGACTCCTCTATGACTCCTCTATGACTCCTCTATGACTCCTCTATGACTCCTCTGACTCCTCTATGACTCCTCTATGACTCCTCTATGACTCCTCTATGACTCCTCTATGACTCCTCTATGACTCCTCTATGACTCCTCTATGACTCCTCTATGACTCCTCTATGACATGACTCCTATGACTCCTCTATGACTCCTCTATGACTCCTCTATGACTCCTCTATGACTCCTCTATGACTCCTCTATGACTCCTCTATGACTCCTCTATGACTCCTCTATGACTCCTCTATGACTATGACTCCTCTATGACTCCTCTATGACTCCTCTATGACTCCTCTATGACTCCTCTATGACTCCTCTATGACTCCTCTATGACTCCTCTATGACTCCTCTATGACTCCTCTATGACTCCTCTATGACTCCTCTATGACTCCTCTATGACTCCTCTATGACTCCTCTATGACTCCTCTATGACTCCTCTATGACTCCTCTATGACTCCTCTATGACTCCTCTATGACTCCTCTATGACTCCTCTATGACTCCTCTATGACTCCTCTATGACTCCTCTATGACTCCTCTATGACTCCTCTATGACTCCTCTATGACTCCTCTATGACTCCTCTATGACTCCTCTATGACTCCTCTATGACTATGACTCCTCTATGACTCCTCTATGACTCCTCTATGACTCCTCTATGACTCCTCTATGACTCCTCTATGACTCCTCTATGACTCCTCTATGACTCCTCTATGACTCCTCTATGACTCCTCTATGACTCCTCTATGACAGTATGACTCCTCTATGACTCCTCTATGACTCCTCTATGACTCCTCTATGACTCCTCTATGACTCCTCTATGACTCCTCTATGACTCCTCTATGACTCCTCTATGACTCCTCTATGACTCCTCTATGACTCCTCTATGACTCCTCTATGACTCCTCTATGACTCCTCTATGACTCCTCTATGACTCCTCTATGACTCCTCTATGACTCCTCTATGACTCCTCTATGACTCCTCTATGACTCCTCTATGACTCCTCTATGACTCTATGACTCCTCTATGACTCCTCTATGACTCCTCTATATGACTCCTCTATGACTCCTCTATGACTATGACTCCTCTATGACTCCTCTATGACTCCTCTATGACTCCTCTATGACTCCTCTATGACTCCTCTATGACTCCTCTATGACTCCTCTATGACTCCTCTATGACTCCTCTATGACTCCTCTATGACTCCTCTATGACTCCTCTATGACAGTATGACTCCTCTATGACTCCTCTATGACTCCTCTATGACTCCTCTATGACTCCTCTATGACAGTATGACTCCTCTATGACTCCTCTATGACTCCTCTATGACTCCTCTATGACTCCTCTATGACTCCTCTATGACTCCTCTATGACTCCTCTATGACTCCTCTATGACTCCTCTATGACTCCTCTATGACTCCTCTATGACACTATGACTCCTCTATGACTCCTCTATGACTCCTCTATGACAGTATGACTCCTCTATGACTCCTCTATGACAGTATGACTCCTCTATGACTCCTCTATGACAGTATGACTCCTCTATGACTCCTCTATGACTCCTCTATGACTCCTCTATGACTCCTCTATGATAGTATGACTCCTCTATGACTCCTCTATGACTCCTTTACTACTCTATGACTCCTCTATGACTCCTCTATGACTCCTCTATGACTCCTCTATGACTCCTCTATGACTCCTCTATGACTCCTCTATGACAGTATGACTCCTCTATGACTCCTCTATGACTCCTCTATGACTCCTCTATGACTCCTCTATGACAGCATGACTCCTCTATGACAGTATGACTCCTCTATGGCTCCTCTATGACTCCTCTATGACAGTATGACTCCTCTATGACTCCTCTATGACTCCTCTATGACAGTATGACTCCTCTATGAGATTATGACTCCTCTATGACTCCTCTATGACTCCTCTATGACTCCTCTATGACTCCTCTATGACTCCTCTATGACTCCTCTATGACTCCTCTATGACTCCTCTATGACTCCTCTATGACTCCTCTATGACTCCTCTATGACTCCTCTATAAGAGTATGACTCCTCTATGACTCCTCTATAGAGTGGCTTCCTCTATGACTCCTCTATGACTCCTCTATGACTCCTCTATGACTCCTCTATGACTCCTCTATGACTCCTCTATGACTCCTCTATGACTCCTCTATAAGAGTTTGACTCCTCTATGACTCCTCTATTAGAGTATGACTCCTCTATGACTCCTCTATGACTCCTCTATGACTCCTCTATGACTCCTCTATGACTCCTCTATGACTCCTCTATGACTCCTCTATGACTCCTCTATGACTCCTCTATGACTCCTCTATGACTCCTCTATGACTCCTCTATCACAGTATGACTCCTCTATGACTCCTATATGACTCCTCTATGACTCCTCTATGACTCCTCTTTGACTCCTCTATGACTCTATGACTCCTCTATGACTCCTCTATGACTCCTCTATGACTCCTCTATGACTCCTCTGTAAGTGTATGACTCCTCTATGACTCCTCTATGACTCCTCTATGACTCCTCTATGAGAGTATGACTCCTCTATGACTCCTCTATGACAGTATGACTCCTCTATGACTCCTCTATAAGAGTATGACTCCTCTATGACTCCTCTATGACTCCTCTATGACTCCTCTATGACTCCTCTATGACTCCTCTATGACTCCTCTATGACTCCTCTATGACAGTATGACTCCTCTATGACTCCTCTATAAGAGTATGACTCCTCTATGACTCCTCTATGACTCCTCTATGACTCCTCTATAAGAGTATGACTCCTCTACGACTCCTCTATGACTCCTCTATAAGAGTATGACTCCTCTACGACTCCTCTATGACAGTCTGACTCCTCTATGACTCCAGTATGACTCCTCTATGACTCCTCTATGACAGTATGACTCCTCTATGACTCTTCTATGACTCCTCTATGACTCCTCTATGACTCCTCTATGACTCCTCTATGACTCCTCTATGACTCCTCTATGACTCCTCTATGACTCCTCTATGACTCCTCTATGACTCCTCTATGACTCCTCTATGACTCCTCTATGACTCCTCTATGACAGTATGACACCTCTATGACTCCTCTATGACTCCTCTATGACTCCTCTATGACTCTCTATGACTCCTCTATGACTCGAGTATGACTCCTCTATGACTCCTCTATAAGAGTATGACTCCTCTATGACTCCTCTATGACTCCTCTATAAGAGTATGACTCCTCTATGACTCCTCTATGACTCCTCTATGAGAGTATGACTCCTCTATGACTGCTCTATGAGAGTATGTCCTCTATGACTCCTCTATGACAGTATGACTCCTCTATGACTCCTCTATGTCAGTATGACTCCTCTATGACTCCTCTATGACAGTATGACTCCTCTATGACTCCTCTATGACAGTATGACTCCTCTATGACTCCTCTATAAGTCCTCTATGACTCCTCTATGACTCCTCTATGACTCCTCTATGACTCCTCTATAAGAGTATGACTTCTCTATGACTCCTCTATAAGAGTATGACTCCTCTATGACTCCTCTATGACAGTATGACTCCTCTATGACTCCTCTATGACAGTATGACTCCTCTATGACTCCTCTATAACAGTATGACTCCTCTATGACTCCTCTATGACTCCTCTATGACTCCTCTATGACTCCTCTATGACTCCTCTATGACTCCTCTATGACAGTAAGACTCCTCTATGACTCCTCTATGACAGTAAGACTCCTCTATGACTCCTCTATGACTCCTCTATGACTCCTCTATGACTCCTCTATGACTCCTCTATGACTTCTCTATGACAGTATGACTCCTCTATGACTCCTCTATGACAGTATGACTCCTCTATGACTCCTCTATGACAGTATGACTCCTCTATGACTCCTCTATGACAGTATGACTCCTCTATGACTCCTCTATAAGAGTATGACTCCTCTATGACTCCTCTATGACTCCTCTATGACTCCTCTATGACTCCTCTATGACTCCTCTATAAGAGTATGACTCCTCTATGACTCCTCTATAAGAGTATGACTCCTCTATGACTCTATAAGAGTATGACTCCTCTATGACTCCTCTATGACAGTATGACTCCTCTATGACTCCTCTATGACTCCTCTATGACTCTATGACTCCTCTATGACTCCTCTA
This sequence comes from Pezoporus occidentalis, assembly GCF_034315485.1. NCBI lineage: Eukaryota > Metazoa > Chordata > Aves > Psittaciformes > Psittacidae > Pezoporus > Pezoporus occidentalis. The sequence continues at coordinate 99,246 of NW_026915733.1, forward strand.
TGACAGTATGACTCCTCTATGACTCCTCTATGACTCCTCTATGACTCCTCTATGACTCCTCTATGACTCCTCTATAGACTACTGAGTTCCTCTATGACTCCTCTATGACTCCTCTATGACTCCTCTATAGACTCCTCTATGACTCCTCTATGACTCCTCTATGACTCCTCTATGACTCCTCTATGACTCCTCTATGACTCCTCTATGACTCCTCTATGACTCTCTATGAGTCCTCTATGACAGTATGACTCCTCTATGACTCCTCTATGACTCCTCTATGACTCCTCTATGACTCCTCTATGACTCCTCTATGACTCCTCTATGAGAGTATGACTCCTCTATGACTCCTCTATGAGAGACTCCTCTATGACTCCTCTATGAGAGTATGACTCCTCATGACTCCTCTATGACTAGAGTATGACTCCTCTATGACTCCTCTATGACTCCTCTATGACTCCTCTATGACTCCTCTATGACTCCTCTTGACTCCTCTATGACTCCTCTATGACTCCTCTATGAGAGTATGACTCCTCTATGAGTCCTATAAGACTCCTCTATGACTCCTCTATGACTCCTCTATGACTCCTCTATGACTCCTCTATGACTCCTCTATAAGAGTATGACTCCTCTATGACTCCTCTATAAGAGTATGACTCCTCTATGACTCCTCTATTAGAGTATGACTCCTCTATGACTCCTCTATGACTCCTCTATGACTCCTCTATAAGAGTATGACTCCTCTATGACTCCTCTATGACTCCTCTATGACTCCTCTATGACTCCTCTATGACTCCTCTATGACTCCTCTATAAGAGTATGACTCCTCTATGACTCCTCTATGACTCCTCTATGACTCCTCTATGACTCCTCTATGACTCCTCTATGACTCCTCTATGACTCCTCTATAACAGTATGACTCCTCTATGACTCGTCTATAACAGTATGACTCCTCTATGACTCCTCTATAACAGTATGACTCCTCTATGACTCCTCTATAACAGTATGACTCCACTATGACTCCTCTATGACTCCTCTATGACTCCTCTATGACTCCTCTATGACTCCTCTATGACTCCTCTATGACTCCTCTATGACTCCTCTATGACTCCTCTATGACTCCTCTATGACTCCTCTATGACTCCTCTATGACTCCTCTATGACTCCTCTATGACTCCTCTATGACTCCTCTATGACTCCTCTATAAGAGTATGACTCCTCTATGACTCCTCTATAAGAGTATGACTCCTCTATGACTCCTCTATAAGAGTATGACTCCTCTATGACTCCTCTATAACAGTATGACTCCTCTATGACTCCTCTATAAGAGTATGACTCCTCTATGACTCCTCTATAAGAGTATGACTCCTCTATGACTCCTCTATAAGAGTATGACTCCTCTATGACTCCTCTATAAGAGTATGACTCCTCTATGACTCCTCTATGACTCCTCTATGACTCCTCTATAAGAGTATGACTCCTCTATAAGAGTATGACTCCTCTATGACTCCTCTATAAGAGTATGACTCCTCTATGAGAGTATGACTCCTCTATGACTCCTCTATAAGAGTATGACTCCTCTATGACTCCTCTATAAGAGTATGACTCCTCTATGACTCCTCTATAAGAGTATGACTCCTCTATGACTCCTCTATAAGAGTATGACTCCTCTATGACTCCTCTATAAGAGTATGACTCCTCTATGACTCCTCTATAAGACTATGACTCCTCTATGACTCCTCTATGACAGTATGACTCCTCTATGACTCCTCTATAAGACTACTCTATGACTCCTCTATGACTCCTCTATGACTCCTCTATGACTCTCTCTATGAGAGTATGACTCCTCTATGACTCCTCTATAAGAGTATGACTCCTCTATGACTCCTCTATAAGAGTATGACTCCTCTATGACTCCTCTATAAGAGTATGACTCCTCTATGACTCCTCTATGAGACTCCTCTATGACTCCTCTATGAGTATGACTCCTCTATGACTCCTCTATGACTCCTCTATGACTCCTCTAAAAGAGTATGACTCCTCTATGACTCCTCTATAAGAGTATGACTCCTCTATGACTCCTCTATAACAGTATGACTCCTCTATGACTCCTCTATAAGAGTATGACTCCTCTATGACTCCTCTATAAGAGTATGACTCCTCTATGACTCCTCTATGACTCCTCTATGACTCCTCTATGACTCCTCTATGACTCCTCTATGACTCCTCTATGACTCCTCTATAACAGTATGACTCCTCTATGACTCCTCTATGACAGTCTATGACTCCTCTATGACTCCTCTATGACTCCTCTATGACAGTATGACTCCTCTATGACTCCTCTATAAGAGTATGACTCCTCTATGACTCCTCTATGACTCCTCTATGACTCCTCTATGACTCCTCTATGACTCCTCTATGACTCCTCTATGACTCCTCTATAAGAGTATGACTCCTCTATGACTCCTCTATGACTCCTCTATGACTCCTCTATAAGAGTATGACTCCTCTATGACTCCTCTATAAGAGTATGACTCCTCTATGACTCCTCTATGACTCCTCTATGACTCCTCTATAAGAGTATGACTCCTCTATGACTCCTCTATGACTCCTCTATGACTCCTCTATGACTCCTCTATGACTCCTCTATGACTCCTCTATGACTCCTCTATGACTCCTCTATGACTCCTCTATGAGAGTATGACTCCTCTATGACTCCTCTATGACTCCTCTATGACTCCTCTATGACTCCTCTATGACTCCTCTATGACAGTATGACTCCTCTATGACTCCTCTATGACTCCTCTATGACTCCTCTATAAGAGTATGACTCCTCTATGACTCCTCTATAAGACTCCTCTATGACTCCTCTATGACTCCTCTATGACTCCTCTATGACTCCTCTATGACTCCTCTATGACTCCTCTATGACTCCTCTATGAGTTGTCTATGACTCCTCTAATACGCCGCTAACACAGTAAGACTCCACTATGACTCCTCTATGACTCCTCTACGACTCCTCTATGACAGTATGACCTCTATGACTCCTCTATGACTCCTCTATGACTCCTCTATGACTCCTCTATGACTCCTCTATGACTCCTCTATGACTCCTCTATGACTCCTCTATAAGAGTATGACTCCTCTATGACTCCTCTATGACTCCACAATGACTCCTCTATGACTCCTCTATGACTCCTCTATGACTCCTCTATGAGAGTATGACTCCTCTATGACTCCTCTGACTCCTCTATGACTCCTCTATGACTCCTCTATGACTCCTCTATGACACTAAGACTCCTCTATGACTCCTCTATGACAGTATGACTCCTATGACTCCTCTATGACTCCTCTATGACTCCTCTATGACTCCTCTATGACTCCTCTATGACTCCTCTATGAACCCTCTATGACTCTATGACTCCTCTATGACTCCTCTATGACTCCTCTATGACTCCTCTATGACTCCTCTATGACTCCAGTATGACTCCTCTATGACTCCTCTATGACTCCTCTATGACAGTATGACTCCTCTATGACTCCTCTATGACAGTGTGACTCCTCTATGACTCCTCTATGACAGTATGACTCCTCTATGACTCCTCTATGACAGTATGACTCCTCTATGACTCCTCTATGACTCTATGACTCCTCTATGACACCTGTATGACTCCTCTATTAGAGTATGACTCCTCTATGACTCCTCTATGACAGTATGACTCCTCTATGACTCCTCTATGACCGTATGACTCCTCTATGACTCCTCTATGACTCCTCTATGACTCCTCTATGACTCCTCTATGACTCCTCTATGACAGTATGACTCCTCTATGACTCCTCTATGACTCCTCTATGACTCCTCTATGACTCCTCTTATGACTCCTCTATGACAGTATGACTCCTCTATGACTCCTCTATGACTCGTATGACTCCTCTCTATGACTCCTCTATGACTCCTCTATGACAGTATGACTCCTCTATGACTCCTCTATGACAGATAGACTCCTCTATGACTCCTCTCTATGACTCCTCTATGACTCCTCTATGACTCCTCCTGACAGTATGACTCCTCTATGACTCCTCTATGACTCCTCTATGACTCCTCTATGACTCCTCTATGACTCCTCTATGACAGTATGACTCCTCTATGACTCCTCTATGACTCCTCTATGACTCCTCTATGACTCCTCTATGACTCCTCTATGACTCCTCTATGACTCCTCTATGACTACTCTATGACTCCTCTATGACTCCTGTATGACTCCTTTAACACTCCTCTAGGACTCCTCTAGGACTCCTCTATGACTCCACTTTGACTACTCTATGACTCCTCTATGACTCCTCTATGACTCCTCTATGACTCCTCTATGACTCCTCTATGACTCCTCTATGACTCCTCTATGACAGTATGACTCCTCTATGACTCCTCTATGACTCTGACTCCTCTATGACTCCTCTATGACTCCTCTATGACTCCAGTATGACTCCTCTATGACTCCTCTATGACTCCTCTATGACTCCTCTATGACTCCTCTATGACAGTATGACTCCTCTATGACTCCTCTATAAGAGTATGACTCCTCTATGACTCCTCTATGACAGTATGACTCCTCTATGACAGTATGACTCCTCTATGACTCCTCTATGACTCCTCTATAACAGTATGACTCCTCTATGACTCCTCTATGACTCCTCTATGACTCCTCTATGACAGTATGACTCCTCTATGACTCCTCTATGACTCCTCTATGACTCCTCTATGACTCCTCTATGACAGTATGACTCCTCTATGACTCCTCTATGACTCCTCTATGACTCCTCTATGACTCCTCTATGACTCCTCTATGACTCCTCTATGACTCCTCTATGACTCCTCTATATGACTCCTCTATGACTCCTCTATGACTCCTCTATGACTCCTCTATGACAATATGACTCCTCTATGACTCCTCTATGACTCCTCTATGACTCCTCTATGACTCCTCTATGACAGTATGACTCCTCTATGACTCCTCTATGACTCCTCTATGACTCCTCTATGACTCCTCTATGACTCCTCTATGACTCCTCTATGACTCCTCTATGACTCCTCTATGACTCCTCTATGACTCCTCTATGACTCCTCTATGACTCCTCTATAACAGTATGACTCCTCTATGACTCCTCTATGACTCCTCTATGACTCCTCTATGACTCCTCTATGACTATCCTCTATGACTCCTCTATGACTCCTCTATGACTCCTCTATGACTCCTCTATGACTCCTCTATGACTCCTCTATAAGAGTATGACTCCTCTATGACTCCTCTATGACTCCTCTATGACTCCTCTATGACTCCTCTATGACTCCTCTGACAGTATGACTCCTCTATGACAGTATGACTCCTCTATGACTCCTCTATGACAGTATGACTCCTCTATGACTCCTCTATGACAGTATGACTCCTCTATGACTCCTCTATGACTCCTCTATGACTCCTCTATGACTCCTCTATGACTCCTCTATGACTCCTCTATGACAGTATGACTCCTCTATGACTCCTCTATGACAGTATGACTCCTCTATGACTCCTCTATGACAGTATGACTCCTCTATGACTCCTCTATGACTCCTCTATGACTCCTCTATGAGAGTATGACTCCTCTATGACTCCTCTATGACTCCTCTATGACAGTATGACTCCTCTATGACTCCTCTATGACAGTATGACTCCTCTATGACTCCTCTATGACAGTATGACTCCTCTATGACTCCTCTATGACAGTATGACTCCTCTATGACTCCTCTATGACTCCTCTATGACTCCTCTATGACAGTATGACTCCTCTATAACAGTATGACTCCTCTATGACTACTCTATGACTCCTCTATGACTCCTCTATGACTCCTCTATGACTCCTCTATGACTCCTCTATGACTCCTCTATGACTCCTCTATGACTCCTCTATGACAGTATGACTCCTCTATGACTCCTCTATGACTCTATGACTCCTCTATGACTCCTCTATGACTCCTCTATGACTCCTCTATGACTCCTCTATGACTCCTCTATGACTCCTCTATGACTCCTCTATGACAGTATGACTCCTCTATGACTCCTCTATGACTCCTCTATGACTCTATGACTCCTCTATGACTCCTCTATAACAGTATGACTCCTCTATGACTCCTCTATGACAGTATGACTCCTCTATGACTCCTCTATGACTCCTCTATGACTCCTCTATGACTCCTCTATGACTCCTCTATGACTCCTCTATGACTCCAGTATGACTCCTCTATGACTCCTCTATGACTCCTCTATGACTCCTCTATGACTCCTCTATGACTCCTCTCTATGACTCCTCTATGACTCCTCTATGACTCCTCTATGACTCCTCTATGACTCCTCTATGACTCCTCTATGACTCCTCTATGACTCCTCTATGACTCCTCTATGACTCCTCTATGACTCCTCTATGACTCCTCTATGACTCCTCTATGACTCCTCTATGACTCCTCTATGACTCCTCTATGACTCCTCTATGACAGTATGACTCCTCTATGACTCCTCTATGACTCCAGTATGACTCCTCTATGACTCCTCTATGACAGTATGACTCCTCTATGACTCCTCTATGACTCCTCTATGACTCCTCTATGACTCCTCTATGACTCCTCTATGACTCCTCTATGACTCCTCTATGACAGTATGACTCCTCTATGACTCCTCTATGACTCCTCTATGACTCCTCTATGACTCCTCTATGACTCCTCTATGACTCCTCTATGACTCCTCTATAACAGTATGACTCCTCTATGACTCCTCTATGACTCCTCTATGACTCCTCTATGACTCCTCTATGACTACTCTATGACTCCTCTATGACTCCTCTATGACTCCTCTATGACTCCTCTATGACTCCTCTATGACAGTATGACTCCTCTATGACTCCTCTATGACAGTATGACTCCTCTATGACTCCTCTATGACTCCTCTATGACTCCTCTATGACTCCTCTATGACTCCTCTATGAAGTATGACTCCTCTATGACTCCTCTATGAGAGTATGACTCCTCTATGACTCCTCTATGAGAGTATGACTCCTCTATGAGAGTATGACTCCTCTATGAGAGTATGACTCCTCTATGAGAGTATGACTCCTCTATGACTCCTCTATGACAGTATGACTCCTCTATGACTCCTCTATGACAGTATGACTCCTCTATGACTCCTCTATGACAGTATGATTCCTCTATGACTCCTCTATGACAGTATGACTCCTCTATGACTCCTCTATGACTCCTCTATGACTCCTCTATGACTCCTCTATGACAGTATGACTCCTCTATGACTCCTCTATGACTCCTCTATGACTCCTCTATGACTCCTCTATGACAGTATGACTCCTCTATGACTCCTCTATGACTCTATGACTCCTCTATGACTCCTCTATAACAGTATGACTCCTCTATGACTCCTCTATGACAGTATGACTCCTCTATGACTCCTCTATGACAGTATGACTCCTCTATGACTCCTCTATAACAGTATGACTCCTCTATGACTCCTCTATAACAGTATGACTCCTCTATGACTCCTCTATAACAGTATGACTCCTCTATGACTCCTCTATGACAGTATGACTCCTCTATGACTCCTCTATGATGACTCCTCTATGACTCCTCTATGACTCCTCTATGACTCCTCTATGACTCCTCTATGACTCCTCTATGACTCCTCTATGACAGTATGACTCCTCTATGACTCCTCTATGACTCCTCTATGACTCCTCTATGACTCCTCTATAACAGTATGACTCCTCTATGACTCCTCTATAACAGTATGACTCCTCCTCTATGACTCCTCTATGACAGTATGACTCCTCTATGACTCCTCTATGACAGTATGACTCCTCTATGACTCCTCTATGAGTCCTCTATTACTCCTCTATGACTCCTCTATAACAGTATGACTCCTCTATGACTCCTCTATAACATGACTCCTCTATAACAGTATGACTCCTCTATGACTCCTCTATGACTCCTCTATGACTCCTCTATGACTCCTCTATGACTCCTCTATGACTCCTCTATGACTCCTCTATAACAGTATGACTCCTCTATGACTCCTCTATAACAGTATGAGACTCCTCTATGAAAGTATGACTCCTCTATGACTCCTCTATGACTCCTCTATGACTCCTCTATGACAGTATGACTCCTCTATGACTCCTCTATGACTCCTCTATGACAGTATGACTCCTCTATGACTCCTCTATGACTCCTCTATGACTCCTCTATGACTCCTCTATGACAGTATGACTCCTCTATGACTCCTCTATGACAGTATGACTCCTCTATGACTCCTCTATGACTCCTCTATGACTCCTCTATGACTCCTCTATGACTCCAATATGACTCCTCTATGACTCCTCTATGACTCCTCTATGACTCCTCTATGACTCCTCTATGACTCCTCTATGACTCCTCTATGACTCCTCTATGACTCCTCTATGACTCCTCTATGACAGTATGACTCCTCTATGACTCCTCTATGACTCCTCTATGACTCCTCTATGACTCTATGACTCCTCTATGACTCCTCTATGACTCCTCTATGACTCCTCTATGACTCCTCTATGACTCCTCTATGACTCCTCTATGACAGTATGACTCCTCTATGACTCCTCTATGACAGTATGACTCCTCTATGACTCCTCTATGACTCCTCTATGACTCCTCTATGACTCCTCTATGACTCCTCTATGACTCCTCTATGACTCCTCTATGACTCCTCTATGACTCCTCTATGACTCCTCTATGACTCCTCTATGACTCCTCTATGACTCCTCTAACAGTATGACTCCTCTATGACTCCTCTATGACTCCTCTATGACTCCTCTATGACTCCTCTATGACTCCTCTATGACTCCTCTATGACTCCTCTATGACTCCTCTATGACTCCTCTATGACTCCTCTATGACTCCTCTATGACTCCTCTATGACTCCTCTATGACTCCTCTATGACTCCTCTATGACTCCTCTATGACTCCTCTATGACTCCTCTATGACTCCTCTATGACTCCTCTATGACTCCTCTATGACTCCTCTATGACTCCTCTATGACTCCTCTATGACTCCTCTATGACTCCTCTATGACTCCACTATGACTCCTCTATGACTCCAATATGACTCCTCTATGACTCATATATGACTCCTCTATGACTCTATGACTCCTCTATGACTCCTCTATGACTCCTCTATGACTCCTCTATGACTCCTCTATGACTCCTCTATGACTCCTCTATGACTCCTCTATGACTCCTCTATGACTCCTCTATGACTCCTCTATGACTCCTCTATGACTCCTCTATGACTCCTCTATGACTCCTCTATGACTCCTCTATGACTCCTCTATGACTCCTCTATGACTCCTCTATGACTCCTCTATGACTCCTCTATGACTCCTCTATGACTCCTCTATGACAGTATGACTCCTCTATGACTCCTCTATGACTCCTCTATGACTCCTCTATGACTCCTCTATGACTCCTCTATGACTCCTCTATGACTCCTCTATGACAGTATGACTCCTCTATGACTCCTCTATGACTCCTCTATGACAGTATGACTCCTCTATGACTCCTCTATGACTCCTCTATGACTCCTCTATGACTCCTCTATGACTCCTCTATGACTCCTCTATGACTCCTCTATGACTCCTCTATGACTCCTCTATGACTCCTCTATGACTCCTCTATGACTCCTCTATGACTCCTCTATGACTCCTCTATGACTCCTCTATGACTCCTCTATGACTCCTCTATATGACTCCTCTATGACTCCTCTATGACTCCTCTATGACTCCTCTATGACTCCTCTATGACTCCTCTATGACTCCTCTATGACTCCTCTATGACTCCTCTATGACTCCTCTATGACTCCTCTATGACTCCTCTATGACAGTATGACTCCTCTATGACTCCTCTATAACAGTATGATGACTCCTCTATGACTCCTCTATGACTCCTCTATGACTCCTCTATGACTCCTCTATGACTCCTCTATGACTCCTCTATGACTCCTCTATGACTCCTCTATGACTCCTCCATGACTCCTCTATAACAGTATGACTCCTCTATGACTCCTCTATAACAGTATGACTCCTCTATGACTCCTCTATGACTCCTCTATGACTCCTCTATGACTCCTCTATGACTCCTCTATGACTCCTCTATGACTCCTCTATGACTCCTCTATGACTCCTCTATGACTCCTCTATGACTCCTCTATGACTCCTCTATGACTCCTCTATGACTCCTCTATGACTCCTCTATGACTCCTCTATGACTCCTCTATGACTCCTCTATGACTCCTCTATGACTCCTCTATGACTCCTCTATGACTCCTCTATGACTCCTCTATGACAGTATGACTCCTCTATGACTCCTCTATGACTCTCCTATGACTCCTCTATGACTCCTCTATGACTCCTCTATGACTCCTCTATGACTCCTCTATGACTCCTCTATGACTCCTCTATGACTCCTCTATGACTCCTCTATGACTCCTCTATGACTCCTCTATGACTCCTCTATGACTCCTCTATGACTCTATGACTCCTCTATGACTCCTCTATGACTCCTCTATGACTCCTCTATGACTCCTCTATGACTCCTCTATGACTCCTCTATGACTCCTCTATGACTCCTCTATGACTCCTCTATGACTCCTCTATGACTCCTCTATGACTCCTCTATGACTCCTCTATGACTCCTCTATGACTCCTCTATGACTCCTCTATGACTCCTCTATGACTCCTCTATGACTCCTCTATGACTCCTCTATGACTCCTCTATGACTCCTCTATGACTCCTCTATGACTCCTCTATGACTCCTCTATGACTCCTCTATGACTCCTCTATGACTCCTCTATGACTCCTCTATGACTCCTCTATGACTCCTCTATGACTCCTCTATGACTCCTCTATGACTCCTCTATGACTCCTCTATGACTCCTCTATGACTCCTCTATGACTCCTCTATGACTCCTCTATGACAGTATGACTCCTCTATGACTCCTCTATGACTCCTCTATGACTCCTCTATGACTCCTCTATGACTCCTCTATGACTCCTCTATGACTCCTCTATGACTCCTCTATGACTCCTCTATGACTCCTCTATGACTCCTCTATGACTCCTCTATGACTCCTCTATGACTCCTCTATGACTCTCTATGACTCCTCTATGACTCCTCTATGACTCCTCTATGACTCTATCTATGACTCCTCTATGACTCCTCTATGACTCTATGACTCCTCTATGACTCCTCTATGACTCCTCTATGACTCCTCTATGACTCCTCTATGACTCCTCTATGACTCCTCTATGACTCCTCTATGACTCCTCTATGACTCCTCTATGACTCCTCTATGACTCCTCTATGACTCCTCTATGACTCCTCTATCTATGACTCCTCTATGACTCCTCTATGACTCCTCTATGACTCCTCTATGACTCCTCTATGACTCCTCTATGACTCCTCTATGACTCCTCTATGACTCCTCTATGACTCCTCTATGACTCCTCTATGACTCCTCTATGACTCCTCTATGACTCCTCTATGACTCCTCTATGACAGTATGACTCCTCTATGACTCCTCTATGACTCCTCTATGACTCCTCTATGACTCCTCTATGACAGTATGACTCCTCTATGACTCCTCTATGACTCCTCTATGACTCCTCTATGACTCCTCTATGACTCCTCTATGACTATGACTCCTCTATGACTCCTCTATGACTCCTCTATGACTCCTCTATGACTCCTCTATGACTCCTCTATGACTCCTCTATGACTCCTCTATGACTCTACTAATCCTCCATTACTACTCTATGACTCCTCTTTGAGTCCTCTTTGACTACTCTATGACTCCTCTATGACTCCTCTATGACTCCTCTATGACTCCTCTATGACTCCTCTATGACTCCTCTATGACTCCTCTATGACTCCTCTATGACTCCTCTATGACTCCTCTATGACTCCTCTATGACTCCTCTATGACAGTATGACTCCTCTATGACTCCTCTATGACTCCTCTATGACTCCTCTATGACTCCTCTATGACTCCTCTATGACTCCTCTATGACTCCTCTATGACTCCTCTATGACTCCTCTATGACTCCTCTATGACTCCTCTATGACTCCTCTATGACTCCTCTATGACTCCTCTATGACTCCTCTATGACTCCTCTATGACTCCTCTATGACTCCTCTATGACTCCTCTATGACTCCTCTATGACTCCTCTATGACTCCTCTATGACTCCTCTATGACTCTATGACTCCTCTATGACTCCTCTATGACAGTATCCTCTATGACTCCTCTATGACTATGACTCCTCTATGACTCCTCTATGACTCCTCTATGACTCCTCTATGACTCCTCTATGACTCCTCTATGACTCCTCTATGACTCCTCTATGACTCCTCTATGACTCCTCTATGACTCCTCTATGACTCCTCTATGACTCCTCTATGACTCCTCTATGACTCCTCTATGACTCCTCTATGACTCCTCTATGACTCCTCTATGACTCCTCTATCTATGACTCCTCTATGACTCCTCTATGACTCCTCTATGACTCCTCTATGACTCCTCTATGACTCCTCTATGACTCCTCTATGACTCCTCTATGACTCCTCTATGACTCCTATCTATGACTCCTCTATGACTCCTCTATGACTCCTCTATGACTCCTCTATGACTCCTCTATGACTCTATCTATGACTCCTCTATGACTCCTCTATGACTCCTCTATGACTCCTCTATGACTCCTCTATGACTCCTCTATGACAGTATGACTCCTCTATGACTCCTCTATGACTCCTCTATGACTCCTCTATGACTCCTCTATGACTCCTCTATGACTCCTCTATGACTCCTCTATGACTCCTCTATGACTCCTCTATGACTCCTCTATGACTCCTCTATGACTCCTCTATGACTCCTCTATGACTCCTCTATGACTCCTCTATGACTCCTCTATGACTCCTCTATGACCTCTATGACTCCTCTATGACTCCTCTATGACTCCTCTATGACTCCTCTATGACTCCTCTATGACTCCTCTATGACTCCTCTATGACTCCTCTATGACTCCTCTATGACTCCTCTATGACTCCTCTATGACTCCTCTATGACTCCTCTATGACTCCTCTATGACTCCTCTATGACTCCTCTATGACTCCTCTATGACTCCTCTATGACTCCTCTATGACAGTATGACTCCTCTATGACTCCTCTATGACTCCTCTATGACTCCTCTATGACTCCTCTATGACTCCTCTATGACTCCTCTATGACTCCTCTATGACTCCTCTATGACTCCTCTATGACTCCTCTATGACTCCTCTATGACTCCTCTATGACTCCTCTATGACTCCTCTATGACTCCTCTATGACTCCTCTATCTATGACTCCTCTATGACTCCTCTATCAGTATGACTCCTCTATGACTCCTCTATGACAGTATGACTCCTCTATGACTCCTCTATGACTCCTATGACTCCTCTATGACTCCTCTATGACTCCTCTATGACTCCTCTATGACTCCTCTATGACTCCTCTATGACTCCTCTATGACTCCTCTATGACTCCTCTATGACTCCTCTATGACTCCTCTATGACTCCTCTATGACTCCTCTATGACTCCTCTATGACTCCTCTATGACTCCTCTATGACTCCTCTATGACTCCTCTATGACTCCTCTATGACTCCTCTATGACTCCTCTATGACTCCTCTATGACTCTCTCTATGACTCCTCTGACAGTATGACTCCTCTATGACTCCTCTATGACTCCTCTATGACTCCTCTATGACTCCTCTATGACTCCTCTATGACTCCTCTATGACCCTCTGTGACTCCTCTATGACTCCTCTATGACTCCTCTATGACTCCTCTATGACTCCTCTATGACTCCTCTATGACAGTATGACTCCTCTATGACTCCTCTATGACTCCTCTATGACTCCTCTATGACTCCTCTATGACTCCTCTATGACTCCTCTATGACTCCTCTATCTATGACTCCTCTATGACTCCTCTATGACTCCTCTATGACTCCTCTATGACTCCTCTATGACTCCTCTATGACTCCTCTATGACTCTATGACTCCTCTATGACTCCTCTATGACTCCTCTATGACTCCTCTATGACTCCTCTATGACTCCTCTATGACTCCTCTATGACTCCTCTATGACTCCTCTATGACTCCTCTATGACTCCTCTATGACTCCTCTATGACTCCTCTATGACTCCTCTATGACTCCTCTATGACTCCTCTATGACTCCTCTATGACTCCTCTATGACTCCTCTATGACTCCTCTATGACTCCTCTATGACTCCTCTATGACTCCTCTATGACTCCTCTATGACTCCTCTATGACTCCTCTATGACTCCTCTATGACTCCTCTATGACTCCTCTATGACTCCTCTATGACAGTATGACTCCTCTATGACTCCTCTATGACTCCTCTATGACTCCTCTATGACTCCTCTATGACTCCTCTATGACTCCTCCATGACTATGACTCCTCTATGACTCCTCTATGACTCCTCTATGACTCCTCTATGACTCCTCTATGACTCCTCTATGACAGTATGACTCCTCTATGACTCCTCTATGACTCCTCTATGACTCCTCTATGACTCCTCTATGACTCCTCTATGACTCCTCGATGACTCCTCTATGACTCCTCTATGACTCCTCTATGACTCCTCTATGACAGTATGACTCCTCTATGACTCCTCTATGACTCCTCTATGACTCCTCTATGACTCCTCTATGACTCCTCTATGACAGTATGACTCCTCTATGACTCCTCTATGACTCCTCTATGACTCCTCTATGACTCCTCTATGACTCCTCTATGACTCCTCTATGACTCCTCTATGACTCCTCTATGACTCCTCTATGACTCTATGACTCCTCTATGACTCCTCTATGACTCCTCTATGACTCCTCTATGACTCCTCTATGACTCCTCTATGACTCCTCTATGACTATGACTCCTCTATGACTCCTCTATGACTCCTCTATGACTCCTCTATGACTCCTCTATGACTCCTCTATGACTCCTCTATGACTCCTCTATGACTCCTCTATGACTCCTCTATGACTCCTCTATGACTCCTCTATGACTCCTCTATGACTCCTCTATGACAGTATGACTCCTCTATGACTCCTCTATGACTCCTCTATGACTCCTCTATGACTCCTCTATGACTCCTCTATGACTCCTCTATGACTCCTCTATGACTCCTCTATGACTCCTCTATGACTCCTCTATGACTCCTCTATGACAGTATGACTCCTCTATGACTCCTCTATGACTCCTCTATGACTCCTCTATGACTCCTCTATGACTCCTCTATGACTCCTCTATGACTCCTCTATGACTCCTCTATGACTCCTCTATGACTCCTCTATGACTCCTCTATGACTCCTCTATGACTCCTCTATGACTCCTCTATGACTCCTCTATGACTCCTCTATGACTCCTCTATGACTCCTCTATGACTCCTCTATGACTCCTCTATGACTCCTCTATGACTCCTCTATGACTCCTCTATGACTCCTCTATGACTCCTCTATGACTCCTCTATGACTCCTCTATGACTATGACTCCTCTATGACTCCTCTATGACTCCTCTATGACTCCTCTATGACTCCTCTATGACTCCTCTATGACTCCTCTATGACTCCTCTATGACTCCTCTATGACTCCTCTATGACTCCTCTATGACTCCTCTATGACTCCTCTATGACTCCTCTATGACTCCTCTATGACTCCTCTATGACTCCTCTATGACTCCTCTATGACTCCTCTATGACTCCTCTATGACTCCTCTATGACTCCTCTATGACTCCTCTATGACTCTATGACTCCTATGACTCCTCTATGACTCCTCTATGACTCCTCTATGACTCCTCTATGACTCCTCTATGACTCCTCTATGACTCCTCTATGACTCCTCTATGACAGTATGACTCCTCTATGACTCTTCTCTATGACTCCTCTATGACTCCTCTATGACTCCTCTATGACTCCTCTATGACTCCTCTATGACTCCTCTATGACTCCTCTATGACTCCTCTATGACTCCTCTATGACTCCTCTATGACTCCTCTATGACTCTATGACTCCTCTATGACTCCTCTATGACTCCTCTATGACTCCTCTATGACTCCTCTATGACTCTATGACCTCTATGACTCCTCTATGACTCCTCTATGACTCCTCTATGACTCCTCTATGACTCCTCTATGACTCCTCTATGACTCCTCTATGACTCCTCTATGACTCCTCTATGACTCCTCTATGACTCCTCTATGACTCCTCTATGACTCCTCTATGACTCCTCTATGACTCCTCTATGACTCTCTATCTATGACTCCTCTATGACTCCTCTATGACTCCTCTATGACTCCTCTATGACTCCTCTATGACTCCTCTATGACAGTATGACTCCTCTATGACTCCTCTATGACTATGACTCCTCTATGACTCCTCTATGACTCCTCTATGACTCCTCTATGACTCCTCTATGACTCCTCTATGACTCCTCTATGACTCCTCTATGACTCCTCTATGACTCCTCTATGACTCCTCTATGACTCCTCTATGACTCCTCTATGACTCCTCTATGACTATGACTCCTCTATGACTCCTCTATGACTCCTCTATGACTCCTCTATGACTCCTCTATGACTCCTCTATGACTCCTCTATGACTCCTCTATGACTCCTCTATGACTCCTCTATGACTCCTCTATGACTCCTCTATGACTCCTCTATGACTCCTCTATGACTCCTCTATGACTCCTCTATGACAGTATGACTCCTCTATGACTCCTCTATCTATGACTCCTCTATGACTCCTCTATGACTCCTCTATGACTCCTCTATGACTCCTCTATGACTCCTCTATGACTCTATGACTCCTCTATGACTCCTCTATGACTCCTCTATGACTCCTCTATGACTCCTCTATGACTCCTCTATGACTCCTCTATGACTCCTCTATGACTCCTCTATGACTCCTCTATGACTCTCTCTATGACTCCTCTATGACTCCTCTATGACTCCTCTATGACTCCTCTATGACTATGACTCCTCTATGACTCCTCTATGACTCCTCTATGACTCCTCTATGACTCCTCTATGACTCCTCTATGACTCCTCTATGACTCCTCTATGACTCCTCTATGACTCCTCTATGACTCCTCTATGACTCCTCTATGACTCCTCTATGACTCCTCTATGACTCCTCTATGACTCCTCTATGACTCCTCTATGACTCCTCTATGACTCCTCTATGACTCCTCTATGACTCCTCTATGACTCTCTCTATGACTCCTCTATGACTCCTCTATGACTCCTCTATGACTCCTCTATGACTCCTCTATGACTCCTCTATGACTGACTCCTCTATGACTCCTCTATGACTCCTCTATGACTCCTCTATGACTCTCTCTATGACTCCTCTATGACTCCTCTATGACTCCTCTATGACTCCTCTATGACAGTATGACTCCTCTATGACTCCTCTATGACTCCTCTATGACTCCTCTATGACTCTCTCTATGACTATGACTCCTCTATGACTCCTCTATGACTCCTCTATGACTCCTCTATGACTCCTCTATGACTCTATGACTCCTCTATGACTCCTCTATGACTCCTCTATGACTCCTCTATGACTCCTCTATGACTCCTCTATGACTCCTCTATGACTCCTCTATGACTCCTCTATGACTCCTCTATGACTCCTCTATGACTCCTCTATGACTCCTCTATGACTCCTCTATCTATGACTCCTCTATGACTCCTCTATGACTCCTCTATGACTCCTCTATGACTCCTCTATGACTCCTCTATGACTCCTCTATGACTCCTCTATGACTCCTCTATGACTCCTCTATGACTCCTCTATGACTCCTCTATGACTCCTCTATGACTCCTCTATGACTCCTCTATGACTCCTCTATGACTCCTCTATGACAGTATGACTCCTCTATGACTCCTCTATGACAGTATGACTCCTCTATGACTCCTCTATGACAGTATGACTCCTCTATGACTCCTCTATGACTCCTCTATGACTCCTCTATGACTCCTCTATGACTCCTCTATGACTCCTCTATGACTACTCTATGACTCCTCTATGACAGTATGACTCCTCTATGACTCCCTATCTATGACTCCTCTATGACTCCTCTATGACTCCTCTATGACTCCTCTATGACTCCTCTATGACTCCTCTATGACTCCTCTATGACTCCTCTATGACTCCTCTATGACTCCTCTATGACTCCTCTATGACTCCTCTATGACTCCTCTATGACTCCTCTATGACTCCTCTATGACTCCTCTATGACTCCTCTATGACTCCTCTATGACTCCTCTATGACTCCTCTATGACTCCTCTATGACTCCTCTATGACTCCTCTATGACTCCTCTATGACTCCTCTATGACTCCTCTATGACTCCTCTATGACTCCTCTATGACAGTATGACTCCTCTATGACTCCTCTATGACTCCTCTATGACTCCTCTATGACAGTATGACTCCTCTATGACTCCTCTATGACAGTATGACTCCTCTATGACTCCTCTATGACTCTATGACTCCTCTATGACTCTCTATGACAGTATGACTCCTCTATGACTCTATGACAGTATGACTCCTCTATGACTCCTCTATCTATGACTCCTCTATGACTCTCTGACAGTATGACTCCTCTATGACTCCTATGACTATGACTCCTCTATGACTCTCTATGACAGTATGACTCCTCTATGACTCCTCTATGACTATGACTCCTCTATGACTCCTCTATGACTCCTCTATGACTCCTCTATGACTCCTCTATGACTATGACTCCTCTATGACTCCTCTATGACTATGACTCCTCTATGACTCCTCTATGACTCCTCTATGACTCCTCTATGACTCCTCTATGACTCCTCTATGACTCCTCTATGACTCCTCTATGACTCCTCTATGACTCCTCTATGACTCCTCTATGACAGTATGACTCCTCTATGACTCTTCTATGACAGTATGACTCCTCTATGACTCCTCTATGACAGTATGACTCCTCTATGACTCCTCTATGACAGTATGACTCCTCTATGACTCTTCTATGACTCCTCTATGACTCCTCTATGACTCCTCTATGACTCCTCTATGACTCCTCTATGACTCCTCTATGACTCCTCTATGACTCCTCTATGACTCCTCTATGACTCCTCTATGACTCCTCTATGACTCCTCTATGACTCCTCTATGACTCCTCTATGACTCCTCTATGACTCCTCTATGACTCCTCTATATGACTCCTCTATGACTCCTCTATGACAGTATGACTCCTCTATGACTCCTCTATGACTCCTCTATGACTCCTCTATGACTCCTCTATGACTCTATGACTCCTCTATGACTCCTCTATGACTCCTCTATGACTCCTCTATGACTCCTCTATGACAGTATGACTCCTCTATGACTCCTCTATGACTCCTCTATGACTCCTCTATGACTCCTCTATGACTCCTCTATGACTCCTCTATGACTCCTCTATGACTCCTCTATGACTCCTCTATGACTCCTCTATGACAGTATGACTCCTCTATGACTCCTCTATGACTCCTCTATGACTCCTCTATGACTCCTCTATGACTCCTCTATGACTCCTCTATGACTCCTCTATGACTCCTCTATGACTCCTCTATGACTCCTCTATGACTCCTCTATGACTCCTCTATGACTCCTCTATGACTCCTCTATGACTCCTCTATGACTCCTCTATGACAGTATGACTCCTCTATGACTCCTCTATGACTCCTCTATGACTCCTCTATGACTCCTCTATGACAGTATGACTCCTCTATGACTCCTCTATGACTCCTCTATGACTCCTCTATGACTCCTCTATGACTCCTCTATGACTCCTCTATGACTCCTCTATGACTCCTCTATGACTCCTATGACTATGACTCCTCTATGACTCCTCTATGACTCCTCTATGACTCCTCTATGACTCCTCTATGACTCCTCTATGACTCCTCTATGACTCCTCTATGACTCCTCTATGACTCCTCTATGACTCCTCTATGACAGTATGACTCCTCTATGACTCCTCTATGACTCCTCTATGACTCCTCTATGACTCCTCTATGACTCCTCTATGACTCCTCTATGACTCCTCTATGACTCCTCTATGACTCCTCTATGACAGTATGACTCCTCTATGACTCCTCTATGACTCCTCTATGACTCCTCTATGACTCCTCTATGACTCCTCTATGACTCCTCTATGACTCCTCTATGACTCCTCTATGACTCCTCTATGACTCCTCTGACTCCTCTATGACTCCTCTATGACTCCTATATGACTCCTCTATGACTCCTCTATGACTCCTCTATGACAGTATGACTCCTCTATGACTCCTCTATGACAGTATGACTCCTCTATGACTCCTCTATGACTCCTCTATGACTCCTCTATGACTCCTCTATGACTCCTCTATGACTCCTCTATGACAGTATGACTCCTCTATGACTCCTCTATGACTCCTCTATGACTCCTCTATGACTCCTCTATGACTCCTCTATGACTCCTCTATGACTCCTCTATGACACTATGACTCCTCTATGACTCCTCTATGACAGTATGACTCCTCTATGACTCCTCTATGACTATGACTCCTCTATGACTCCTCTATGACTCTATGACTCCTCTATGACTCCTCTATGACTCCTCTATGACTCCTCTATGACTCCTCTATGACAGTATGACTCCTCTATGACTCCTCTATGACTCCTCTATGACTCCTCTATGACTCCTCTATGACTCCTCTATGACTCCTCTATGACTCCTCTATGACTCCTCTATGACAGTATGACTCCTCTATGACTCCTCTATGACTCCTCTATGACTCCTCTATGACTCCTCTATGACTCCTCTATGACTCCTCTATGACAGTATGACTCCTCTATGACTCCTCTATGACTCCTCTATGACTCCTCTATGACAGTATGACTCCTCTATGACTCCTCTATGACAGTATGACTCCTCTATGACTCCTCTATGACAGTATGACTCCTCTATGACTCCTCTATGACTCCTCTATGACTCCTCTATGACTCCTCTATGACTCCTCTATGACTCCTCTATGACTCCTCTATGACTCCTCTATGACTCCTCTATGACTCCTCTATGACTCCTCTATGACAGTATGACTCCTCTATGACTCCTCTATGACTCCTCTATGACTCCTCTATGACTCCTCTATGACTCCTCTATGACTCCTCTATGACTCCTCTATGACTCCTCTATGACTCCTCTATGACTCTATGACTCCTCTATGACTCCTCTATGACTCCTCTATGACTCCTCTATGACTCCTCTATGACTCCTGTATGACTCCTCTATGACTCCTCTATGACTCCTCTATGACTCCTCTATGACAGTATGACTCCTCTATGACTCCTCTATGACTCCTCTATGACAGTATGACTCCTCTATGACTCCTCTATGACTCCTCTATGACTCCTCTATGACTCCTCTATGACTCCTCTATGACTCCTCTATGACAGTATGACTCCTCTATGACTCCTCTATGACAGTATGACTCCTCTATGACTCCTCTATGACAGTATGACTCCTCTATGACTCCTCTATGACTCCTCTATGACTATGACTCCTCTATGACTCCAGTATGACTCCTCTATGACTCCTCTATGACTCCTCTATGACTCCTCTATGACTCCTCTATGACAGTATGACTCCTCTATGACTCCTCTATGACAGTATGACTCCTCTATGACTCCTCTATGACAGTATGACTCCTCTATGACTCCTCTATGACTCCTCTATGACTCCTCTATGACTCCTCTATGACAGTATGACTCCTCTATGACTCCTCTATGACAGTATGACTCCTCTATGACTCCTCCATGACAGTATGACTCCTCTATGACTCCTCTATGACAGTATGACTCCTCTATGACTCCTCTATGACTCCTCTATGACTCCTCTATGACTCTATGACTCCTCTATGACTCCTCTATGACAGTATGACTCCTCTATGACTCCTCTATGACTGCTCCTCTATGACTCCTCTATGACAGTATGACTCCTCTATGACTCCTCTATGACAGTATGACTCCTCTATGACTCCTCTATGACTCCTCTATGACTCCTCTATGACTCCTCTATGACAGTATGACTCCTCTATGACTCCTCTATGACTCCTCTATGACTCCTCTATGACTCCTCTATGACTCCTCTATGACTCCTCTATGACTCCTCTATGACTCCTCTATGACTCCTCTATGACTCCTCTATGACAGTATGACTCCTCTATGACTCCTCTATGACAGTATGACTCCTCTATGACTCCTCTATGACAGTATGACTCCTCTATGACTCCTCTATGACTCCTCTATGACTCCTCTATGACTCCTCTATGACTCCTCTATGACTCTATGACTCCTCTATGACTCCTCTATGACTCCTCTATGACTCCTCTATGACTCCTCTATGACTCCTCTATGACAGTATGACTCCTCTATGACTCCTCTATGACTCCTCTATGACTCCTCTATGACTCCTCTATGACTCCTCTATGACTCCTCTATGACTCCTCTATGACAGTATGACTCCTCTATGACTCCTCTATGACTCCAGTATGACTCCTCTATGACTCCTCTATGACTCATCTATGACTCCTCTATGACTCCTCTATGACTCCTCTATGACTCCTCTATGACTCCTCTATGACAGTATGACTCCTCTATGACTCCTCTATGACTCCTCTATGACTCTATGACTCCTCTATGACTCCTCTATGACTCCTCTATGACTCCTCTATGACTCCTCTATGACTCCTCTATGACTCCTCTATGACTACTCTATGACAGTATGACTCCTCTATGACTCCTCTATGACTCCTCTATGACTCCTCTATGACAGTATGACTCCTCTATGACTCCTCTATGACAGTATGACTCCTCTATGACTCCTCTATGACTCCTCTATGACTCCTCTATGACTCTATGACTCCTCTATGACTCCTCTATGACAGTATGACTCCTCTATGACTCCTCTATGACAGTATGACTCCTCTATGACTCCTCTATGACAGTATGACTCCTCTATGACTCTCCTATGACTCCTCTATGACTCCTCTATGACTCCTCTATGACTCCTCTATGACTCCTCTATGACTGCTCTATGACTCCTCTATGACTCCTCTATGACTCCTCTATGACTCCTCTATGACAGTATAACTCCTCTATGACTCCTCTATGACTCCTCTATGACAGTATGACTCCTCTATGACTCCTCTATGACTCCTCTATGACTCCTCTATGACTCCCCTATGACTCCTCTATGAGTCCTCTATGACTCCTCTATGACTCCTCTCTGACTCCTCTCTGACTCCTCTATGACTCCTCTATGACTCCTCTATGACTCCTCTATGACTCCTCTATGACTCCTCTATGACTCCTCTATGACAGTATGACTCCTCTATGACTCCTGACTCCTCTATGACTCCTCTATGACTCCTCTATGACTCCTCTATGACTCCTCTATGACTCCTCTATGACTCTTCTATGACTCCTCTATGACTCCTCTATAACAGTATGACTCCTCTATGACTCCTCTATAACAGTGTGACTCCTCTATGACTCCTCTATAACAGTGTGACTCCTCTATGACTCCTCTATAACAGTATGACTCCTCTATGACTCCTCTATGACTCCTCTATGACTCCTCTATGACTCCTCTATGACTCCTCTATGACTCCTCTATGACTCCTCTATGACTCCTCTATGACTTCTCTATGACTCCTCTATGACTCCTCTATGACAGTATGACTCCTCTATGACTCCTCTATGACTCCTCTATGACTCCTCTATGACTCCTCTATGACTCCTCTAGGACAGTATGACTCCTCTATGACTCCTCTATGACTCCTCTATGACTCCTCTATGACTCCTCTATGACAGTATGACTCCTCTATGACTCCTCTATGACAGTATGACTCCTCTATGACTCCTCTATGACTCCTCTATGACTCCTCTATGACTCCTCTATAACAGTATGACTCCTCTATGACTCCTCTATGACAATATGACTCCTCTATGACTCCTCTATGACTCCTCTATGACTCCTCTATGACTCCTCTATGACAGTATGACTCCTCTATGACTCCTCTATGACTCCTCTATAACAGTATGACTCCTCTATGACTCCTCTATGACAGTATGACTCCTCTATGACTCCTCTATGACAGTATGACTCCTCTATGACTCCTCTATGACTCCTCTATGACAGTATGACTCCTCTATGACTCCTCTATGACTCCTCTATGACTCCTCTATGACTCCTCTATGACTCCTCTATGACTCCTCTATAACAGTATGACTCCTCTATGACTCCTCTATGACTCCTCTATGACTCCTCTATAACAGTATGACTCCTCTATGACTCCTCTATGACTCCTCTATGACTCCTCTATAACAGTATGACTCCTCTATGACTCCTCTATAACAGTATGACTCCTCTATGACAGTATGACTCCACTATGACTCCTCTATGACTCCTCTATAACAGTATGACTCCTCTATGACTCCTCTATGACTCCTCTATGACTCCTCTATAAGAGTATGACTCCTCTATGACTCCTCTATAAGAGTATGACTCCTCTATGACTCCTCTATGACTCCTCTATGACTCCTCTATGACAGTATGACTCCTCTATGACTCCTCTATGACTCCTCTATAACTCCTCTATGACAGTATGACTCCTCTATGACTCCTCTATGACAGTATGACTCCTCTATGACTCCTCTATGAGAGAATGACTCCTCAATGACTCCTCTATAAGAGTGTGACTCCTCTATGACTCCTCTATGACAGTGAGACTCCTCTATGACTCCTCTATGACTCCTCTATAACAGTATGACTCCTCTATGACTCCTCTATGACTCCTCTATGACTCCTCTATGACTCCTCTATGACTCCTCTATGACTCCTCTATAACAGTATGACTCCTCTATGACTCCTCTATAACAGTATGACTCCTCTATGACTCCTCTATAACAGTATGACTCCTCTATGACTCCTCTATGACTCCTCTAAGACTCCTCTATGACTCCTCTAAGACTCCTCTATGACTCCTCTATAACAGTATGACTCCTCTATGACTCCTCTATGACTCCTCTATGACTCCTCTATGACTCCTCTATGACAGTATGACTCCTCTATGACTCCTCTATGACTCCTCTATAAGAGTATGACTCCTCTATGACTCCTCTATAACAGTATGACTCCTCTATGACTCCTCTATGACTCCTCTATGACTCCTCTATGACTCCTCTATGACTCCTCTATGACTCCTCTATGACTCCTCTATGACTCCTCTATGACTCCTCTATGACTCGTCTATGACTCCTCTATGACAGTATGACTCCTCTATGACTCCTCTATGACTCCTCTATGACTCCTCTATGACTCCTCTATGACTCCTCTATGACTATGACTCCTCTATGACTCCTCTATGACTCCTCTATGACTCCTCTATGACTCCTCTATAACAGTATGACTCCTCTATGACTCCTCTATGACTCCTCTATGACTCCTCTATGACTCCTCTATGAGTATGACTCCTCTATGACTCCTCTATGACTCCTCTATGACTCCTCTATGACTCCTCTATGACTCCTCTATGACTCCTCTATGAGAGTATGACTCCTCTATGACTCCTCTATAAGAGTATGACTCCTCTATGACTCCTCTATGACTCCTCTATGACTCCTCTATGACTCCTCTATGACTCCTCTATGAGTATGACTCCTCTATGAGAGTATGACTCCTCTATGACTCCTCTATAACAGTATGACTCCTCTATGACTCCTCTATGACTATGACTCCTCTATGACTCCTCTATGACATGACTCCTCTATGACTCCTCTATGACTCAGTATGACTCCTCTATGACTCCTCTATGACTCCTCTATGACAGTATGACTCCTCTATGACTCCTCTATGACTCCTCTATGACTCCTCTATGACTCCTCTATGACAGTATGACTCCTCTATGACTCCTCTATGACAGTATGACTCCTCTATGACTCCTCTATGACAGTATGACTCCTCCTCTATGACTCTATGACTCCTCTATGTCTCCTCTATGACTCCTCTATGACTCCTCTATGACTCCTCTATGACAGTATGACTCCTCTATGACTCCTCTATGACTCCTCTATGACAGTATGACTCCTCTATGACTCCTCTATGACTCCTCTATGACTCCTCTATGACTCCTCTATGACAGTATGACTCCTCTATGACTCCTCTATGACTCCTCTATCAGTATGACTCCTCTATGACTCCTCTATGACAGTATGACTCCTCTATGACTCCTCTATGACAGTATGACTCCTCTATGACTCCTCTATGACAGTATGACTCCTCTATGACTCCTCTATGACTCCAGTATGACTCCTCTATGACTCCTCTATGACAGTATGACTCCTCTATGACTCCTCTATGACAGTATGACTCCTCTATGACTCCTCTATGACTCCTCTATGACTCCTCTATGACTCCTCTATGACTCTATGACTCCTCTATGACAGAATGACTCCACTATGACTCCTCTATGACTCCAGTATGACTCCTCTATGACTCCTCTATACTCCTCTATGACTCCTCTATGACTCCTCTATGACAGTATGACTCCTCTATGACTCCTCTATGACAGTATGACTCCTCTATGACTCCTCTATGACTCCACTATGACTCCTCTATGACTCCTCTATGACTCCTCTATGACTCCTCTATGACTCCTCTATGACTCCTCTATGACTCCTCTATGACTCTATGACTCCTCTATGACTCCTCTATGACTCCTCTATGACTCCTCTATGACAGTATGACTCCTCTATGACTCCTCTATGACTCCTCTATGACTCTTCTATGACAGTATGACTCCTCTATGACAGTATGACTCCTCTATGACTCCTCAGTATGACTACTCTATGACAGTATGACTCCTCTATGACTCCTCTATGACAGTATGACTCCTCTATGACTCCTCTATGACAGTATGACTCCTCTATGACTCCTCTATGACTCCTCTATGACTCCTCTATGACTCCTCTATGACAGTATGACTCCTCTATGACTCCTCTATGACAGTATGACTCCTCTATGACTCCTCTATGACTCTATGACTCCTCTATGACTCCTCTATGACTCCTCTATGACTCCTCTATGACTCCTCTCTGACTCCTATGACTCTATGACTCCTCTATGACTCCTCTATGACTCCTCTATGACAGTATGACTCCTCTATGACTCCTCTATGACAGTGTGACTCCTCTATGACTCCTCTATGACTCCTCTATGACTCCTCTATGACTCCTCTATGAATGACTCCTCTATGACTCCTCTATGACTCCTCTATGACTCCTCTATGACTCCTCTATGACTCCTCTATGACTCCTCTATGACTCCTCTATGACTCCTCTATGACTCCTCTATGACTCCTCTATGACTCCTCTATGACTCCTCTATGACTCCTCTATGACTCCTCTATGACAGTATGACTCCTCTATGACTCCTCTATGACTCCTCTATGACTCCTCTATGACTCCTCTATGACTCCTCTATGACTCCTCTATGACTCCTCTATGACTCAGCTATGACTCCTCTATGACTCCTCTATGACTCCAGTATGACTCCTCTATGACTCCTCTATGACAGTATGACTCCTCTATGACTCCTCTATGACAGTATGACTCCTCTATGACTCCTCTATGACTCCTCTATGACTCTATGACTCCTCTATGACAGTATGACTCCTCTATGACTCCTCTATGACAGTATGACTCCTCTATGACTCCTCTATGACTCCTCTATGACTCCTCTATGACTCCTCTATGACTCCTCTATGACTCCTCTATGACTCCTCTATGACAGTATGACTCCTCTATGACTCCTCTATGACTCCTCTATGACTCCTCTATGACTCCTCTATGACTCCTCTATGACTCCTCTATGACTCCTCTATGACTCCTCTATGACTCCTCTATGACTCCTCTATGACTCCTCTATGACTCCTCTTAGACTCCTCTATGACTCCTCTATGACTCCTCTATGACTCCTCTATGACTCCTCTATGACTCCTCTATGACTCCTCTATGACTCCTCTATGACTCCTCTATGACTCCTCTATGACTCCAGTATGACTCCTCTATGACTCCTCTATGACTCCTCTATGACTCCTCTATGACTCCTCTATGACTCCTCTATGACAGTATGACTCCTCTATGACTCCTCTATGACAGTATGACTCCTCTATGACTCCTCTATGACTCCTCTATGACTCCTCTATGACTCCTCTATGACTCCTCAATGACTCCTCTATGACTCCTCTATGACTCCAGTATGACTCCTCTATGACTCCTCTATGACAGTATGACTCCTCTATGACTCCTCTATGACTCCTCTATGACTCCTCTATGACTCCTCTATGACTCCTCTATGACTCCTCTATGACTCCTCTATGACTCCTCTATGACTCCTCTATGACTCCTCTATGACTCCTCTATGACTCCTCTATGACTCCTCTATGACTCCTCTATGACTCCTCTATGACTCCTCTATGACTCCTCTATGACTCCTCTATGACTCCTCTATGACTCCTCTATGACTCCTCTATGACTCCTCTATGACAGTATGACTCCTCTATGACTCCTCTATGACAGTATGACTCCTCTATGACTCCTCTATGACTCCTCTATGACTCCTCTATGACTCCTCTATGACTCCTCTATGACTCCTCTATGACTCCTCTATGACTCCTCTATGACTCCTCTAAGACTCCTCTATGACAGTATGACTCCTCTATGACTCCTCTATGACTCCTCTATGACTCCTCTATGACTCCTCTATGACTCCTCTATGACAGTATGACTCCTCTATGACTCCTCTATGACTCCTCTATGACTCCTCTATGACTCCTCTATGACTCCTCTATGACTCCTCTATGACTCCTCTATGACTCCTCTATGACTCCTCTATGACTCCTCTATGACTCCTCTATGACTCCTCTATGACTCCTCTATGACTCCTCTATGACTCCTCTATGACTCCTCTATGACTCCTCTATGACTCCTCTATGACTCCTCTATGACTCCTCTATGACTCCTCTATGAGAGTATGACTCCTCTCTATGACTCCATGACTCCTCTATGACTCCTCTATGACTCCTCTATGACTCCTCTATGACTCCTCTATGACTCCTCTATGACTCCAGTATGACTCCTCTATGACTCCTCTATGACTCCTCTATGACTCCTCTATGACTCCTCTATGACTCCTCTATGACTCCTCTATGACTCCTCTATGACTCCTCTATGACTCCTCTATGACTCCTCTATGAGAGTATGACTCCTCTATGACTCCTCTATGACTCCTCTATGACTCCTCTATGACTCCTCTATGACTCCTCTATGACTCCTCTATGACTCCTCTATGACTCCTCTATGACAGTATGACTCCTCTATGACTCCTCTATGACAGTATGACTCCTCTATGACTCCTCTATGACAGTATGACTCCTCTATGACTCCTCTATGACAGTATGACTCCTCTATGACTCCTCTATGACAGTATGACTCCTCTATGACTCCTCTATGACTCCAGTATGACTCCTCTATGACTCCTCTATGACAGTATGACTCCTCTATGACTCCTCTATGACTCCTCTATGACTCCTCTATGACTCCTCTATGACAGTATGACTCCTCTATGACTCCTCTATCACTCCTCTATGACTCCTCTATGACTCCTCTATGACTCCTCTATGACTCCTCTATGACTCCTCTATGACTCCTCTATGACTCCTCTATGACTCCTCTATGACTCCTCTATGACTCCTCTATGACTCCTCTATGACTCCTCTATGACTCCTCTATGACTCCTCTATGACTCCTCTATGACTCCTCTATGACTCCTCTATGACTCCTCTATGACTCCTCTATGACTCCTCTATGACTCCTCTATGACTCCTCTATGACTCCTCTATGACTCCTCTATGACAGTATGACTCCTCTATGACTCCTCTATGACAGTATGACTCCTCTATGACTCCTCTATGACAGTATGACTCCTCTATGACTCCTCTATGACTCCTCTATGACTCCTCTATGACTCCTCTATGACTCCTCTATGACAGTATGACTCCTCTATGACTCCTCTCTAACAGTATGACTCCTCTATGACTCCTATATGACTCCTCTATGACTCCTCTATGACTCCTCTATGACTCCTCTATAAGAGTATGACTCCTCTATGACTCCTCTATAAGAGTATGACTCCTCTATGACTCCTCTATGACAGTATGACTCCTCTATGACTCCTCTATGACAGTATGACTCCTCTATGACTCCTCTATGACAGTATGACTCCTCTATGACTCCTCTATGACTCCTGTATGACTCCTCTATGACTCCTCTATGACTCCTCTATGACTCCTCTATGACTCCTCTATGACTCCTCTATAACAGTATGACTCCTCTATGACTCCTCTATGACAGTATGACTCCTCTATGACTCCTCTATGACTCCTCAGTATGACTCCTCTATGACTCCTCTATGACTCCTCTATGACTCCTCTATGACTCCTCTATGACTCCTCTATGACTCCTCTATGACTCCTCTATGACTCCTCTATGAGAGTATGACTCCTCTATGACTCCATGACTCCTCTAGTATGACTCCTCTATGACTCCTCTATGACTCCTCTATGACTCCTCTATGACTCCTCTATGACTCCTCTATGACTCCTCTATGACTCCTCTATGACTCCTCTATGACTCCTCTATGACTCCTCTATGACTCCAGTATGACTCCTCTATGACTCCTCTATGACTCCTCTATGACTCCTCTATGACTCCTCTATGACTCCTCTATGACTCCTCTATGACAGTATGACTCCTCTATGACTCCTCTATGACTCCTCTATGACTCCTCTATGACTCCTCTATGACTCCTCTATGACTCCTCTATGACTCCTCTATGACTCCTCTATGACTCCTCTATGACTCCTCTATGACTCCTCTATGACTCCTCTATGACTCCTCTATGACAGTATGACTCCTCTATGACTCCTCTATGACTCCTCTATGACTCCTCTATGACTCCTCTATGACTCCAGTATGACTCCTCTATGACTCCTCTATGATGACAGTATGACTCCTCTATGACTCCTCTATGACTCCTCTATGACTCCTCTATGACTCCTCTATGACTCCTCTATGACTCCTCTATGACTCCTCTATGACTCCTCTATGACTCCTCTATGACTCCTCTATGACTCCTCTATGACTCCTCTATGACTCCTCTATGACTCCTCTATGACTATGACTCCTCTATGACTCCTCTATGACTCCTCTATGACTCCTCTATGACTCCTCTATGACAGTATGACTCCTCTATGACTCCTCTATCAGTATGACTCCTCTATGACTCCTCTATGACTCCTCTATGACTCCTCTATGACTCCTCTATGACTCCTCTATGACTCCTCTATGACTCCTCTATGACTCCTCTATGACTCCTCTATCACAGTATGACTCCTCTATGACTCCTCTATGACAGTATGACTCCTCTATGACTCCTCTATGACTCCTCAATGACTCCTCTATGACTCCTCTATGACTCCTCTATGACTCCTCTATGACTCCTCTATGACTCCTCTATGACTCCTCTATGACTCCTCTATGACTCCTCTATGACTCCTCTATGACTCCTCTATGACTCCTCTATGACTCCTCTATGACTCCTCTATGACTCCTCTATGACTCCTCTATGACTCCAGTATGACTCCTCTATGACTCCTCTATGACTCCTCTCTCTATGACTCCTCTATGACTCCTCTATGACAGTATGACTCCTCTATGACTCCTCTATGACTCCTCTATGACTCCTCTATGACTCCTCTATGACTCCTCTATGACTCCTCTATGACTCCTCTATGACAGTATGACTCCTCTATGACTCCTCTATGACTCCTCTATGACTCCTCTATGACTCCTCTATGACTCCTCTATGACTCCTCTATGACTCCTCTATGACAGTATGACTCCTCTATGACTCCTCTATGACTCCTCTATGACTCCTTGACTCCTCTATGACTCCTCTATGACTCCTCTATGACTCCTCTATGACTCCTCTATGACTCCTCTATGACTCCTCTATGACTCCTCTATGACTCCTCTATGACTCCTCTATGACTCCTCTATGACTCCTCTATGACTCCTCTATGACTCCTCTATGACTCCTCTATGACTCCTCTATGACTCCTCTATGACTCCTCTATGACTCCTCTATGACTCCTCTATGACTCCTCTATGACTCCTCTATGACTCCTCTATGACTCCTCTATGACTCCTCTATGACTCCTCTATGACTCCTCTATGACTCCTCTATGACTCCTCTATCTATGACTCCTCTATGACTCCTCTATGACTCCTCTATGACTCCTCTATGACTCTCTCTATGACTCCTCTATGACTCCTCTATGACTCCTCTATGACTCCTCTATGACTCCTCTATGAGTATGACTCCTCTATGACTCCTCTATGACAGTATGACTCCTCTATGACTCCTCTATGACAGTATGACTCCTCTATGACTCCTCTATGACTCCTCTATGACTCCTCTATGACAGTATGACTCCTCTATGACTCCTCTATGACAGTATGACTCCTCTATGACTCCTCTATGACTCCTCTATGACTCCTCTATGACTCCTCTATGACTCCTCTATGACTCCTCTATGACTCCTCTATGACTCCTCTATGACTCCTCTATGACTCCTCTATGACTCCTCTATGACTCCTCTATGACAGTATGACTCCTCTATGACTCCTCTATGACTCCTCTATGACTCCTCTATGACTCCTCTATGACTCCTCTATGACTCCTCTATGACTCCTCTATGACTCCTCTATGACTCCTCTATGACTCCTCTATGACTCCTCTATGACTCCTCTATGACTCCTCTATGATGACTCCTCTATGACTCCTCTATGACAGTATGACTCCTCTATGACTCCTCATCTATGACTCCTCTATGACTCCTCTATGACTCCTCTATGACTCCTCTATGACTCCTCTATGACAGTATGACTCCTCTATGACTCCTCTATGACAGTATGACTCCTCTATGACTCCTCTATGACTCCTCTATGACTCCTCTATGACTCCTCTATGACTCCTCTATGACTCCTCTATGACTCCTCTATGACTCCTCTATGACTCCTCTATGACTCCTCTATGACTCCTCTATGACTCCTCTATGACTCCTCTATGACTCCTCTATGACAGTATGACTCCTCTATGACTCCTCTATGACAGTATGACTCCTCTATGACTCCTCTATGACAGTATGACTCCTCTATGACTCCTCTATGACTCCTCTATGACAGTATGACTCCTCTATGACTCCTCTATGACAGTATGACTCCTCTATGACTCCTCTATGACTCCTCTATGACTCCTCTATGACTCCTCTATGACAGTATGACTCCTCTATGACTCCTCTATCTCTCCTCTATGACTCCTCTATGACTCCTCTATGACTCCTCTATGACTCCTCTATGACTCCTCTATGACTCCTCTATGACTCCTCTATGACAGTATGACTCCTCTATGACTTCTCTATGACTCCTCTATGACTCCTCTATGACTCCTCTATGACTCCTCTATGACTCCTCTATGACTCCTCTATGACAGTATGACTCCTCTATGACTCCTCTATGACTCCTCTATGACTCCTCTATATCTCCTCTATGACTCCTCTATGACTCCTCTATGACTCCTCTATGACTCCTCTATGACTCCTCTATGACTCCTCTATGACTCTATGACTCCTCTATGACTCCTCTATGACTCCTCTATGACTCCTCTATGACTCCACTAAGACAGTATGACTCCTCTATGACTCCAGTATGACTCCTCTATGACTCCTCTATGACTCCTCTATGACTCCTCTATGACTCCTCTATGACTCCTCTATGACTCCTCTATGACTCCTCTATGACTCCTCTATGACTCCTCTATAACAGTATGACTCCTCTATGACTCCTCTATGACAGTATGACTCCTCTATGACTCCTCTATGACAGTATGACTCCTCTATGACTCCTCTATGACAGTATGACTCCTCTATGACTCCTCTATGACTCAGTATGACTCCTCTATGACTCCTCTATGACAGTATGACTCCTCTATGACTCCTCTATGACTCCTCTATGACTCCTCTATGACTCCTCTATGACAGTATGACTCCTCTATGACTCCTCTATGACTCCTCTATGACTCCTCTATGACTCCTCTATGACTCCTCTATGACTCCTCTATGACTCCTCTATGACTCCTCTATGACTCCTCTATGACTCCTCTATGACTCCTCTATGACTCCTCTATGACTCCTCTATGACTCCTCTATGACTCCTCTATGACAGTATGACTCCTCTATGACTCCTCTATGACAGTATGACTCCTCTATGACTCCTCTATGACTCCTCTATGACTCCTCTATGACTCCTCTATGACTCCTCTATGACTCCAGTATGACTCCTCTATGACTCCTCTATGACAGTATGACTCCTCTATGACTCCTCTATGACTCCTCTATGACTCCTCTATGACAGTATGACTCCTCTATGACTCCTCTATGACTCCTCTATGACTCCTCTATGACTCCTCTATGACAGTATGACTCCTCTATGACTCCTCTATGACTCCTCTATGACTCCTCTATGACTCTTCTATGACTCCTCTATGACTCCTCTATGACAGTATGACTCCTCTATGACTCCTCTATGACAGTATGACTCCTCTATGACTCCTCTATGACTCCTCTATGACTCCTCTATGACTCCTCTATGACAGTATGACTCCTCTATGACTCCTCTATGACAGTATGACTCCTCTATGACTCCTCTATGACTGACTCCTCTATGACTCCTCTATGACTCCTCTATGACTCCTCTATGACTCTCTATCAGTATGACTCCTCTATGACTCCTCTATGACTCCTCTATGACTCCTCTATGACTCCTCTATGACTCCTCTATGACTCCTCTATGACTCCTCTATGACAGTATGACTCCTCTATGACTCCTCTATGACAGTATGACTCCTCTATGACTCCTCTATGACTCCTCTATGACTCCTCTATGACTCCTCTATGACTCCTCTATGACTCCTCTATGACTCCTCTATGACTCCTCTATGACTCCTCTATGACTCCTCTATGACTCCTCTATGACTCCTCTATGACTCCTCTATGACTCCAGTATGACTCCTCTATGACTCCTCTATGACAGTATGACTCCTCTATGACTCCTCTATGACAGTATGACTCCTCTATGACTCCTCTATGACAGTATGACTCCTCTATGACTCCTCTATGACTCCTCTATGACTCCTCTATGACTCCTCTATGACTCCTCTATGACTCCTCTATGACTCCTCTATGACTCCTCTATGACTCCTCTATGACTCCTCTATGACTCCTCTATGACTCCTCTATGACTCCTCTATGACTCCTCTATGACTCCTCTATGACTCCTCTATGACTCCTCTATGACTCCTCTATGACTCCTCTATGACTCCTCTATGACTCCTCTATGACTCCTCTCTATGACTCCTCTATGACTCCTCTATGACTCCTCTATGACAGTATGACTCCTCTATGACTCCTCTATGACTCCTCTATGACTCCTCTATGACTCCTCTATGACTCCTCTATGACTCCTCTATGACTCCTCTATGACTCCTCTATGACTCCTCTATGACTCTATGACTCCTCTATGACTCCTCTATGACTCCTCTATGACTCCTCTATGACTCCTCTATGACAGTATGACTCCTCTATGACTCCTCTATGACTCCTCTATGACTCCTCTATGACTCCTCTATGACTCCTCTATGACTCCTCTATGACTCCTCTATGACAGTATGACTCCTCTATGACTCCTCTATGACTCTATGACTCCTCTATGACTCCTCTATGACTCCTCTATGACTCCTCTATGACAGTATGACTCCTCTATGACTCCTCTATGACAGTATGACTCCTCTATGACTCCTCTATGACTCCTCTATGACTCCTCTATGACTCCTCTATGACTCCTCTATGACTCCTCTATGACTCCTCTATGACTCCTCTATGACTCCTCTATGACTCCTCTATGACAGTATGACACCTCTATGACCTCTATGACTCCTCTATGACTCCTCTATGACTCCTCTATGACTCCTCTATGACTCCTCTATGACTCCTCTATGACTCCTCTATGACTCCTCTATGACTCCTCTATGACAGTATGACTCCTCTATGACTCCTCTATGACAGTATGACTCCGCTATGACTCCTCTATGACTCCTCTATGACTCCTCTATGACTCCTCTATGACTCCTCTATGACTCCTCTATGACTCCTCTATGACTCCTCTATGACTCCTCTATGACTCCTCTATGACTCCTCTATGACAGTATGACTCCTCTATGACTCCTCTATGACAGTATGACTCCTCTATGACTCCTCTATGACAGTATGACTCCTCTATGACTCCTCTATGACTCCTCTATGACTCCTCTATGACTCCTCTATCTATGACTCCTCTATGAGTCCTCTATGAGAACTCTATGACTCCTCTATGACTCCAGTATGACTCCTCTATGACTCCTCTATGACAGTATGACTCCTCTATGACTCCTCTATGACTCCTCTATGACTCCTCTATGACAGTATGACTCCTCTATGACTCCTCTATGACAGTATGACTCCTCTATGACTCCTCTATGACTCCTCTATGACTCCTCTATGACTCCTCTATGACTCCTCTATGACTCCTCTATGACTCCTCTATGACTCCTCTATGACTCCTCTATGACTCCTCTATGACTCCTCTATGACTCCTCTATGACTCCTCTATGACTCCTCTATGACTCCTCTATGACAGTATGACTCCGCTATGACTCCTCTATGACAGTATGACTCCTCTATGTCTCCTCTATGACTCCTCTATGACAGTATGACTCCTCTATGACTCCTCTATGACTCCTCTATGACTCCTCTATGACTCCAGTATGACTCCTATATGACTCCTCTATGACTCCTCTATGACTCCTCTATGACTCCTCTATGACTCCTCTATGACTCCTCTATGACTCCTCTATGACTCCTCTATGACAGTATGACTCCTCTATGACTCCTCTATGACAGTATGACTCCTCTATGACTCCTCTATGACTCTATGACTCCTCTATGACTCCTCTATGACAGTATGACTCCTCTATGACTCCTCTATCACTATGACTCCTCTATGACTCCTCTATGACTCCTCTATGACTCCTCTATGACTCCTCTATGACTCCTCTATGACAGTATGACTCCTCTATGACTCCTCTATGACAGTATGACTCCTCTATGACTCCTCTATGACAGTATGACTCCTCTATGACTCCTCTATGACAGTATGACTCCTCTATGACTCCTCTATGACAGTATGACTCCTCTATGACTCCTCTATGACTCCTCTATGACTCCTCTATGACTCCTCTATGACTCCTCTATGACAGTATGACTCCTCTATGACTCCTCTATGACAGTATGACTCCTCTATGACTCCTCTATGACTCCTCTATGACTCCTCTATGACTCCTCTATATACTCCTCTATGACTCCTCTATGACTCCTCTATGACTCCTCTATGACTCCTCTATGACTCCTCTATGACAGTATGACTCCTCTATGACAGTATGACTCCTCTATGACAATATGACTCCTCTATGACTCCTCTATGACAGTATGACTCCTCTATGACAGTATGACTCCTCTATGACTCCTCTATGACTCCTCTGAGTCCTCTATGACTCCTCTATGACAGTATGACTCCTCTATGACAGTATGACTCCTCTATGACTCCTCTATGACAGTATGACTCCTCTATGACTCCTCTATGACTCCTCTATGACTCCTCTATGACTCCTCTATGACTCCTCTATGACTCCTCTATGACTCCTCTATGACTCCTCTATGACTCCTCTATGACTCCTCTATGACTCCTCTATGACTCCTCTATGACTCCTCTATGACTCCTCTATGACATGACTCCTCTATGACTCCTCTATGACTCCTCTATGACTCCTCTATGACTCCTCTATGACTCCTCTATGACTCGACTATGACTCCTCTATGACTCCTCTATGACAGTATGACTCCTCTATGACTCCTCTATGACAGTATGACTCCTCTATGACTCCTCTATGACAGTATGACTCCTCTATGACTCCTCTATGACAGTATGACTCCTCTATGACTCCTCTATGACAGTATGACTCCTCTATGACTCCTCTATGACTCCTCTATGACTCCTCTATGACTCCTCTATGACTATTCTATGACAGTATGACTCCTCTATGACTCCTCTATGACAGTATGACTCCTCTATGACTCCTCTATGACAGTATGACTCCTCTATGACTCCTCTATGACAGTATGACTCCTCTATGACTCCTCTATGACAGTATGACTCCTCTATGACTCCTCTATGACAGTATGACTCCTCTATGACTCCTCTATGACAGTATGACTCCTCTATGACTCCTCTATGACTCCTCTATGACTCCTCTATGACAGTATGACTCCTCTATGACTCCTCTATGACAGTATGACTCCTCTATGACTCCTCTATGACAGTATGACTCCTCTATGACTCCTCTATGACAGTATGACTCCTCTATGACTCCTCTATGACAGTATGACTCCTCTATGACTCCTCTATGACAGTATGACTCCTCTATGACAGTATGACTCCTCTATGACTCCTCTATGACAGTATGACTCCTCTATGACTCCTCTATGACAGTATGACTCCTCTATGACTCCTCTATGACAGTATGACTCCTCTATGACTCCTCTATGACAGTATGACTCCTCTATGACTCCTCTATGACAGTATGACTCCTCTATGACTCCTCTATGACTCCTCTATGACTCCTCTATGACTCCTCTATGACTCCTCTATGACTCCTCTATGACTCTATGACTCTATGACTCCTCTATGACTGTATGACTCCTCTATGACTCCTCTATGACAGTATGACTCCTCTATGACTCCTCTATGACAGTATGACTCCTCTATGACTCCTCTATGACAGTATGACTCCTCTATGACTCCTCTATGACAGTATGACTCCTCTATGACTCCTCTATGACAGTATGACTCCTCTATGACTCCTCTATGACAGTATGACTCCTCTATGACAGTATGACTCCTCTATGACTCCTCTATGACAGTATGACTCCTCTATGACTCCTCTATGACAGTATGACTCCTCTATGACTCCTCTATGACAGTATGACTCCTCTATGACTCCTCTATGACAGTATGACTCCTCTATGACTCCTCTATGACAGTATGACTCCTCTATGACTCCTCTATGACAGTATGACTCCTCTATGACTCCTCTATGACTCCTCTATGACTCCTCTATGACTCCTCTATGACTCCTCTATGACTCCTCTATGACTCCTCTATGACTCCTCTATGACAGTATGACTCCTCTATGACTCCTCTATGACAGTATGACTCCTCTATGACTCCTCTATGACAGTATGACTCCTCTATGACTCCTCTATGACAGTATGACTCCTCTATGACTCCTCTATGACAGTATGACTCCTCTATGACAGTATGACTCCTCTATGACAGTATGACTCCTCTATGACTCCTCTATGACAGTATGACTCCTCTATGACAGTATGACTCCTCTATGACTCCTCTGACAGTATGACTCCTCTATGACAGTATGACTCCTCTATGACTCCTCTATGACTGTATGACTCCTCTATGACTCCTCTATGACAGTATGACTCCTCTATGACTCCTCTATGACAGTATGACTCCTCTATGACTCCTCTATGACAGTATGACTCCTCTATGACTCCTCTATGACAGTATGACTCCTCTATGACTCCTCTATGACAGTATGACTCCTCTATGACAGTATGACTCCTCTATGACTCCTCTATGACAGTATGACTCCTCTATGACTCCTCTATGACAGTATGACTCCTCTATGACTCCTCTATGACAGTATGACTCCTCTATGACTCCTCTATGACAGTATGACTCCTCTATGACTCCTCTATGACTACACTATGACTCCTCTATGACTCCTCTATGACAGTATGACTCCTCTATGACTCCTCTATGACAGTATGACTCCTCTATGACTCCTCTATGACTCCTCTATGACTCCTCTATGACTCCTCTATGACTCCTCTATGACTCCTCTATGACAGTATGACTCCTCTATGACTCCTCTATGACTCCTCTATGACTCCTCTATGACTCCTCTATGACAGTATGACTCCTCTATGACTCCTCTATGACAGTATGACTCCTCTATGACTCCTCTATGACAGTATGACTCCTCTATGACAGTATGACTCCTCTATGACAGTATGACTCCTCTATGACTCCTCTATGACAGTATGACTCCTCTATGACAGTATGACTCCTCTATGACTCCTCTATGACAGTATGACTCCTCTATGACTCCTCTATGACTCCTCTATGACTCCTCTATGACTCCTCTATGACTCCTCTATGACTCCTCTATGACTCCTCTATGACTCCTCTATGACTCCTCTATGACTCCTCTATGACTCCTCTATGACTATGACTCCTCTATGACTCCTCTATGACTCCTCTATGACTCCTCTATGACTCCTCTATGACTCCTCTATGACTCCTCTATGACTCCTCTATGACTCCTCTATGACTCCTCTATGACTCCTCTATGACTCCTCTATGACTCCTCTATGACTCCTCTATGACTCCTCTATGACTCCTCTATGACTGACTCCTCTATGACTCCTCTATGACTCCTCTATGACTCCTCTATGACTCCTCTATGACTCCTCTATGACTCCTCTATGACTCCTCTATGACTCCTCTATGACTCCTCTATGACAGTATGACTCCTCTATGACTCCTCTATGACTCCTCTATGACTCCTCTATGACAGTATGACTCCTCTATGACTCCTCTATGACAGTATGACTCCTCTATGACTCTATCTATGACCTCTATGACTCCTCTATGACAGTATGACTCCTCTAGGACTCCTCTATGACAGTATGACTCCTCTATGACAGTATGACTCCTCTATGACTCCTCTATGACTCCTCTGACTCCTCTATGACTCCTCTATGACAGTATGACTCCTCTATGACTCCTCTATGACAGTATGACTCCTCTATGACTCCTCTATGACTCCTCTATGACTCTTCTATGACAGTATGACTCTTCTATGACAGTATGACTCCTCTATGACAGTATGACTCCTCTATGACTCTTCTATGACAGTATGACTCCTCTATGACTCCTCTATGACAGTATGACTCCTCTATGACTCCTCTATGACAGTATGACTCCTCTATGACTCCTCTATGACAGTATGACTCCTCTATGACTCCTCTATGACAGTATGACTCCTCTATGACTCCTCTATGACTCCTCTATGACTCCTCTATGACTCCTCTATGACTCCTCTATGACTCCTCTATGACTCCTCTATGACTCCTCTATGACTCCTCTATGACTCCTCTATGACTCCTCTATGACTCCTCTATGACTCCTCTATGACTCCTCTATGACTCCTCTATGACTCCTCTATGACTCCTCTATGACTCCTCTATGACTCCTCTATGACTCCTCTATGACAGTATGACTCCTCTATGACTCCTCTATGACAGTATGACTCCTCTATGACTCCTCTATGACAGTCTGACTCCTCTATGACTCCTCTATGACAGTATGACTCCTCTATGACTCCTCTATGACAGTATGACTCCTCCATGACAGTATGACTCCTCTATGACTCCTCTATGACTCCTCTATGACTCCTCTATGACTCCTCTATGACAGTATGACTCCTCTATGACTCCTCTATGACAGTATGACTCCTCTATGACTCCTCTATGACAGTATGACTCCTCTATGACTCCTCTATGACAGTATGACTCCTCTATGACAGTATGACTCCTCTATGACTCCTCTATGACAGTATGACTCCTCTATGACTCCTCTATGACAGTATGACTCCTCTATGACTCCTCTATGACAGTATGACTCCTCTATGACTCCTCTATGACAGTATGACTCCTCTATGACAGTATGACTCCTCTATGACTCCTCTATGACAGTATGACTCCTCTATGACTCCTCTATGACAGTATGACTCCTCTATGACTCCTCTATGACAGTATGACTCCTCTATGACAGTATGACTCCTCTATGACTCCTCTATGACAGTATGA
Organism: Pezoporus occidentalis; assembly: GCF_034315485.1. Classification (NCBI taxonomy): domain Eukaryota; kingdom Metazoa; phylum Chordata; class Aves; order Psittaciformes; family Psittacidae; genus Pezoporus; species Pezoporus occidentalis. The sequence continues at coordinate 141,727 of NW_026915733.1, forward strand.
CTCCTCTATGACTCCTCTATGACTCCTGTATGACTCTATGACTCCTCTATGACAGTATGACTCCTCTATGACTCCTCTATGACAGTATGACTCCTCTATGACTCCTCTATGACAGTATGACTCCTCTATGACTCCTCTATGACAGTATGACTCCTCTATGACTCCTCTATGACAGTATGACTCCTCTATGACTCCTCTATGACTCCTCTATGACAGTATGACTCCTCTATGACTCCTCTATGACAGTATGACTCCTCTATGACTCCTCTATGACAGTATGACTCCTCTATGACTCCTCTATGACAGTATGACTCCTCTATGACTCCTCTATGACAGTATGACTCCTCTATGACTCCTCTATGACAGTATGACTCCTCTATGACTCCTCTATGACAGTATGACTCCTCTATGACTCCTCTATGGCAGTATGACTCCTCTATGACTCCTCTATGACAGTATGACTCCTCTATGACTCCTCTATGACTCCTCTATGACAGTATGACTCCTCTATGACTCCTCTATGACAGTATGACTCCTCTATGACTCTTCTATGACAGTATGACTCCTCTATGACAGTATGACTCCTCTATGACTCCTCTATGACAGTATGACTCCTCTATGACTCCTCTATGACAGTATGACTCCTCTATGACTCCTCTATGACAGTATGACTCCTCTATGACTCCTCTATGACAGTATGACTCCTCTATGACTCCTCTATGACAGTATGACTCCTCTATGACTCCTCTATGACTCCTCTATGACAGTATGACTCCTCTATGACTCTTCTATGACAGTATGACTCCTCTATGACAGTATGACTCCTCTATGACTCTTCTATGACAGTATGACTCCTCTATGACTCCTCTATGACTCCTCTATGACTCCTCTATGACTCCTCTATGACTCCTCTATGACTCCTCTATGACTCCTCTATGACTCCTCTATGACTCCTCTATGACTCCTCTATCTATGACTCCTCTATGACTCCTCTATGACTCCTCTATGACTCCTCTATGACTCCTCTATGACTCCTCTATGACTCCTCTATGACTCCTCTATGACTCCTCTATGACTCCTCTATGACTCCTCTATGACTCTCCTATGACTCTCCTATGACTCTCCTATGACTCTCCTATGACTCTCCTATGACTCTCCTATGACTCTCCTATGACTCCTCTATGACTCCTCTATGACTCCTCTATGACTCTCCTATGACTCTCCTATGACTCTCCTATGACTCTCCTATGACTCTCCTATGACTCTCCTATGACTCTCCTATGACTCACCTATGACTCTCCTATGACTCTCCTATGACTCTCCTATGACTCTCCTATGACTCTCCTATGACTCTCCTATGACTCTCCTATGACTCTCCTATGACTCTCCTATGACTCTCCTATGACTCTCCTATGACTCTCCTATGACTCTCCTATGACTCTCCTATGACTCCTCTATGACTCCTCTATGACTCCTCTATGACTCCTCTATGACTCCTCTATGACTCCTCTATGACTCCTCTATGACTCCTCTATGACAGTATGACTCCTCTATGACTCTCCTATGACTCACCTATGACTCTCCTATGACTCTCCTATGACTCCTCTATGACTCCTCTATGACTCTCCTATGACTCTCCTATGACTCTCCTATGACTCTCCTATGACTCTCCTATCACTCCTCTATGACTCCTCTATGACTCCTCTATGACTCCTCTATGACTCCTCTATGACTCCCCTATGACTCCCCTATGACTCCTCTATGACTCCTCTATGACTCCTCTATGACTCCTCTATGACTCCTCTATGACTCCTCTATGACTCCTCTATGACAGTATGACTCTCCTATGACTCTCCTATGACTCTCCTATGACTCTCCTATGACTCTCCTATGACTCCTCTATGACAGTATGACTCCTCTATGACTCCTCTATGACTCTCCTATGACTCTCCTATGACTCTCCTATGACTCTCCTATGACTCTCCTATGACTCCTCTATGACTCTCCTATGACTCCTCTATGACAGTATGACTCTCCTATGACTCCTCTATGACTCCTCTATGACTCCTCTATGACTCCTCTATGACTCCTCTATGACTCCTCTATGACTCCTCTATGACTCCTCTATGACTCTCCTATGACTCACCTATGACTCTCCTATGACTCCTCTATGACTCCTCTATGACTCCTCTATGACTCCTCTATGACTCCTCTATGACTCCTCTATGACAGTATGATTCCTCTATGACTCCTCTATGACTCTCCTATGACTCCTCTATGACTCCTCTATGACTCCTCTATGACTCGACTATGACTCCTCTATGACTCCTCTATGACTCCTCTATGACTCCTCTATGACTCCTCTATGACAGTATGACTCCTCTATGACTCCTCTATGACTCCTCTATGACTCCTCTATGACTCCTCTATGACTCCTCTATGACTCCTCTATGACTCCTCTATGACTATGACTCCTCTATGACTCCTCTATGACAGTATGACTCCTCTATGACTCCTCTATGACAGTATGACTCCTCTATGACTCCTCTATGACTCCTCTATGACTCCTCTATGACTCCTCTATGACTCCTCTATGACTCCTCTATGACTCCTCTATGACTCCTCTATGACAGTATGACTCCTCTATGACTCCTCTATGACTCCTCTATGACTCCTCTATGACTCCTCTATGACTCCTCTATGACTCCTCTATGACTCCTCTATGACTCCTCTATGACTCCTCTATGACTCCTCTATGACTCCTCTATGACTCCCTTATGACTCCTCTATGACTCCTCTATGACTCCTCTATGACTCCTCTATGACTCCTCTATGACTCCTCTATGACTCCTCTATGACTCCTCTATCTATGACTCCTCTATGACTCCTCTATGACTCCTCTATGACTCCTCTATGACTCCTCTATGACTCCTCTATGACTCCTCTATGACTCTATGACTCCTCTATGACTCCTCTATGACAGTATGACTCCTCTATGACTCCTCTATGACAGTATGACTCCTCTATGACTCCTCTATGACAGTATGACTCCTCTATGACTCCTCTGACAGTATGACTCCTCTATGACTCCTCTATGACTCCTCTATGACTCCTCTATGACTCCTCTATGACTCCTCTATGACTCCTCTATGACTCCTCTATGACTCCTCTATGACTCCTCTATGACTCCTCTATGACTCCTCTATGATCTATGACTCCTCTATGACAGTATGACTCCTCTATGACTCCTCTATGACAGTATGACTCCTCTATGACTCCTCTATGACAGTATGACTCCTCTATGACTCCTCTATGACTCCTCTATGACTCCTCTATGACTCCTCTATGACTCCTCTATGACTCCTCTATGACTCCTCTATGACTCCTCTATGACTCCTCTATGACTCCTCTATGACTCCTCTATGACTCCTCTATGACTCCTCTATGACTCCTCTATGACTCCTCTATGACTCCTCTATGACTCCTCTATGACTCCTCTATGACTCCTCTATGACTCCTCTATGACTCCTCTATGACAGTATGACTCCTCTATGACTCCTCTATGACAGTATGACTCCTCTATGACTCCTCTATGACAGTATGACTACTCTATGACTCCTCTATGACAGTATGACTCCTCTATGACTCCTCTATGACAGTATGACTCCTCTATGACTCCTCTATGACTCCTCTATGACTCCTCTATGACAGTATGACTCCTCTATGACTCCTCTATGACAGTATGACTCTATGACTCCTCTATGACTCCTCTATGACTCTACGACTACTCCATGACTCCTCTATGACTCCTCTATGACTACTCTATGACTACTCTATGACTCCTCTATGACTCCTCTATGACTCCTCTATGACTCCTCTATGACAGTATGACTCCTCTATGACTCCTGTATGACTCCTCTATGACTCCAGTATGACTCCTCTATGACTCCTCTATGACAGTATGACTCCTCTATGACTCCTCTATGACTCCTCTATGACTCCTCTATGACTCCTCTATCTATGACTCCTCTATGACTCCTCTATCTATGACTCCTCTATGACTCCTCTATGACTCCTCTATGACTCCTCTATGACTCCTCTATGACTCCTCTATGACTCCTCTATGACTCCTCTATGACTCCTCTATGACTCCTCTATGACTCCTCTATGACTCCTCTATGACTCCTCTATGACTCCTCTATGACTCCTCTATGACTCCTCTATGACTCCTCTATGACAGTATGACTCCTCTATGACTCCTCTCTGACTCCTCTATGACTCCTCTATGACTCCTCTATGACTCCTCTATGACTCCTCTATGACTCCTCTATGACTCCTCTATGACTCCTCTATGACTCCTCTATGACTCCTCTATGACTCCTCTATGACTCCTCTATGACTCCTCTATGACTGACTCCTCTATGACTCCTCTATGACTCCTCTATGACTCCTCTATGACTCCTCTATGACTCCTCTATGACTCCTCTATGACTCCTCTATGACTCCTCTATGACTCCTCTATGACTCCTCTATGACAGTATGACTCCTCTATGACTCCTCTATGACAGTATGACTCCTCTATGACTCCTCTATGACTCGAGTATGACTCCTCTATGACTCCTCTATGACAGTATGACTCCTCTATGACTCCTCTATGACAGTATGACTCCTCTATGACTCCTCTATGACAGTATGACTCCTCTATGACTCCTCTATGACTCCTCTATGACAGTATGACTCCTCTATGACTCCTCTATGACTCCTCTATGACTCCTCTATGACTCCTCTATGACTCCTCTATGACTCCTCTATGAGTATGACTCCTCTATGACTCCTCTATGACAGTATGACTCCTCTATGACTCCTCTATGACTCCTCTATGACTCCTCTATGACTCCTCTATGACTCCTCTATGACTCCTCTATGACTCCTCTATGACTCCTCTATGACTCCTCTATGACTCCTCTATGACTCCTCTATGACTCCTCTATGACTCCTCTATCAGTATGACTCCTCTATGACTACTCTATGACTCTATGACTCTATGACTCATCTATGACTCCTCTATGACAGTATGACTCCTCTATGACTCCTCTATGACTCCTCTATGACTCCTCTATGACTCCTCTATGACTCCTCTATGACTCCTCTATGACTCCTCTATGACTCCTCTATGACTCCTCTATGACTCCTCTATGACTCCTCTATGACTCCTCTATGACTCCTCTATGACTCCTCTATGACTCCTCTATGACTCCTCTATGACTCCTCTATGACTCCTCTATGACTCCTCTATGACTCCTCTATGACTCCTCTATGACTCCTCTATGACTCCTCTATGACTCCTCTATGACTCCTCTATGACTCCTCTATGACTCCTCTATGACTCCTCTATGACTCCTCTATGACTCCTCTATGACAGTATGACTCCTCTATGACTCCTCTGACAGTATGACTCCTCTATGACTCCTCTATGACTCCTCTATGACTCCTCTATGACTCCTCTATGACTCCTCTATGACTCCTCTATGACTCCTCTATGACTCCTCTATGACTCCTCTATGACTCCTCTATGACTCCTCTATGACTCCTCTATGACTCCTCTATGACTCCTCTATGACTCCTCTATGACTCCTCTATGACTCTATGACTCCTCTATGACTCCTCTATGACTCCTCTATGACTCCTCTATGACTCCTCTATGACTCCTCTATGACTCCTCTATGACTCCTCTATGACTCCTCTATGACTCCTCTATGACCTCTATGACTCCTCTATGACTCCTCTATCAGTATGACTCCTCTATGACTCCTCTATCTATGAGTCCTCTATGACTCCTCTATGACTCCAGTATGACTCCTCTATGACTCCTCTATGACAGTATGACTCCTCTATGACTCCTCTATGACTCCTCTATGACTCCTCTATGACTCCTCTATGACTCCTCTATGACTCCTCTATGACTCCTCTATGACTCCTCTATGACTCCTCTATGACTCCTCTATGACTCCTCTATGACTCCTCTATGACTCCTCTATGACTCCTCTATGACTCCTCTATGACTCCTCTATGACTCCAGTATGACTCCTCTATGACTCCTCTATGACTCCTCTATGACAGTATGACTCCTCTATGACTCCTCTATGACTCCTCTATGACTCCAGTATGACTCCTCTATGACTCCTCTATGACAGTATGACTCCTCTATGACTCCTCTATGACAGTATGACTCCTCTATGACTCCTCTATGACAGTATGACTCCTCTATGACTCCTCTATGACTCCTCTATGACTCCTCAGTATGACTCCTCTATGACTCCTCTATGACAGTATGACTCCTCTATGACTCCTCTATGACTCCTCTATGACTCCTCTATGACTCCTCTATGACTCCTCTACGACTCCTCTATGACTCCTCTACGACTCCTCTACGACTCCTCTACGACTCCTCTACGACTCCTCTACGACTCCTCTACGACTCCTCTACGACTCCTCTACGACTCCTCTACGACTCCTCTACGACTCCTC